>NW_027325675.1:227500-527500 GCF_048418805.1 Vulpes vulpes
AGCGCACAGCAGCGTGCCAGGGCCGGGAGCGCGTGGGGAAGGGCCGGTCCCGGGAAGGGCGCGCCAACGAAGGCGCGAGCCGGGCCACCGGGTAAACGCGCACGGGATCCCACCGCCACCAGCACGAGGGCGGTCCCGCGACGCCCGGGACGCCGGCCGGCCTCAGCACCCTTGGCAGACCTCCCCGCAAACCGGGCCCCACACCGCCGGGGCCCAAGGCACGCGCGACCCCCCGCCGCGGGGGACCCGTCCGAACCTCCGTCCGTCCATCCGCCGGTCCGTCCGTCCGTCCATCCGTCCGGTCCAACCCGGAGTCACGACCCGGGGAGGCGCCCCCAGGCGGGAGCTGGCCCGACCCGTGCGCGCCCGCCGCGCCACCGCCGGCGGCGACTCCGCCCGGGAGCGGGCGGGGGCCCGGACAGACAGCCAGCCAGCCAGCCAAGCCAGCCGCTCGCGCGGCGCACCCGCAACACACACGGGGTGGCTGGCGTGGGGGGGGGGCGGGGGGCGGGGGGCGGGCCGCCCCGCCCCAACCCCCCCCCCCCCCGGCCGCGCGCACACTCGCACACGCACGCGGGCAACACACCCCGCACCGGACGCCGGCCCGGCCCGACGGTATCCTCCCCCATCTCGGAGGGGGGAGGCGCAGGCCGCGGTAGGCAAAGAGCGGCGCTCTGCCCAAACACGTCGCGACGGTAGTCAACCCCGCGTCGGTGGCCACACTACACGCGCAGAGGAGGGGCAGCGGCTGGGGGCTCCGGTACCCCAAGGCACCCTCTCGGATCGCTAGAGAAGGCTTTCTCACCGAGGGCGCATCGCCCCCCCCTTCGTCCCCCCAAACGGGCCCCACCAAACGGCGCTCCGGGGCCGACAGGGCTCGCGGGGCGGGCGCAGATCTCCGGCAAGGGACAGGCACAGGGCAACCCCGAGCGCTCGCGGCCGGTGCCCCCTCGAGGACACCACCCTCCACCTCGCCCGAGCACGGCGCGGCCACGTCACCGCCCAGAGGGGAGAGCTCCCCGCCTCCCGCGAGGCGGGCGAGACCGAGGAACGGAGACGGGGGCACGACCCGTGCCGGGAGAGAGGGGCAGCCCCTCGGGCTGGCCAAGCGCCCGGGGCGCTGGCTCGGCCCGCCGCGGGCGCTCACGCGTCCCCACCAAGTCCTCCGAGTCACACCGCCCCCACACCACCCCCGCCGGCGCGGCGAGGGGGAGGGGAGGGGGAAGGAAGACGAGGCGCCCGGGCCCCCGCCAGGGGCACGGGTGCGCCTCCCTTGCCGACTTCCGCCACCCGCTCCTCGGACGCGCCACCGACGGCGGCGGCGGCGGCCCGAGGGGAGTCGACGGGGAAGGAAACGACGCCACCGCTCGGCCTCAGGCACCTGAGGCGACCTGGAGCGCTCCAGGGGCACCACGGAGGGCCGGGCGCAACGCGCTCAAGCGCGCCCAGGCCGGGCGGTGAGCAGCGCGGCGTCGGGCAGGCCCTCCCCGCGGAGGGGAGGGCCGCTCGCCACGGACCCAGGCCTTCAGGAAAGGCCGGCGAGAGTGTCCGCCGCGTCAGAGGACCCCGGTCCCGCCAGCGCCGCGAGGCAAGAAGGCGGGAGGGCGGGGTCGGGCCGGAGTCCGCACCACCCCCAACCCCGGCGCGCGCCCCCCCGCGCACCCGCCGTCACGACGGCCGGGCGTGGAGGAGCCGGGGAGGGAGGGGCCCGCGGGCAGAGCGAGAAGAGCGGTCGCATCCGCCATGGATGCCCGTCCCTCGTCTGACGCGGCTTAGGCCCGGCCCAGGAGAGCACGAGATCACCACATCGATCGATCGGCAGCAAGCTGCGGCCCCGAGGGGGCTTCCCGAGGAGCAAAAGCCCAGCGAGGACGGCGACCGGGGGGACCTGCTTCCGCCTCACCGGCAGCCCCTCGACCCCCAGGGGGCAGGAGCGACCGGACAACCCCAGAGACAGCGGGGGACGCCTGACACGCGGCACGGAGCCTTGCGGGACAGGGGTTGTCACGGCCAACAGCCGGGTGCCCACGGCATGGAGCGCACGGGGGTAAAAGACCCACCGCCACCTGCCCACACCGCCCTCCCTCGGGTGCCAGACACCGGAGGGTGACACCACGACCCGGGCCACCTGGAGTCCAGCGCGAGAGCCGGCGCGCAGGCCCAGGCGGACGGCTCAGGCTCCAGTGAGCGAGGACAGGGACCGGCTCGGCCGCGCGGTCAAGCCCAGAACCCCACACGCGCCCAGAGGCCCACATCTCCAAGGCGAGCGACGGGCCGACTGTCTTTTCCGTCTGCCTGTCTGTCGCCGAAACACAACGTGTCAGCACCTACCTGGCAACAAAAAATGTTCATTTCGGGCGAGAAAATAGCCGCGCCTGCTGGCGGGGACCAGCCACAGGTCACCGCGACCTCCCGGGACCGTGGCACGGCCACTGTCCCCAAAACCTGCCCCACGGCGCCCCCCCACCCCCACCCCACGGAGCCCCCCGGGCTATCTGGTCGACCCAGGGTGGGGAGGGGGGAGGGGCGATACGCGGGAGGTGGAGACGGCCACGCCGCCACGCCGCCACGCCGCCACGCCGCCACGCCGCCACGCCAGTGATCTCCAAGAGGAGACTTTGAAAAATCGTCAAAGTTCTCCGGAGGCACCGTGCGGAGGCCGTCCCCCGCGGCCCTCAGGACCGCCCCGTGCCTACCGCCGTCCCCAACCCCGGCACGGGCCAGGGGAGGTGGAGGGCCACGCGGGCAGAGGCAGCCTCACCGGGAATCGCCACCGGGGCCGGCCGGCCGGCCCACCCCCGCGTGGCACTCGGTCCGACCGGGACCCACCTCCGCAGCGGACCTCGGAAAACGGGGAGAAAATCGCGTCCGACGCCCGGGACCCCCACACGTGCCCGCAGCCGGGTCTGTCGCGCCACCCACGGGCTTCCCCTCCAGGCTCGGACCGGTCCCCGTCGCCAGGGCGTGACAACGGGAGACAACCGCGTGACACGGAAGGCCCGAAGATCGCCCGGAGCCACAGGACGGACGGCGGGACACACCCTGTCCCCTTCCCCCCGAGGCGGCCCAGGTCGGTCCTCGCGGGCGGAGGAGGAGCCACCGGCGGGTGCTGGTCGACCCACCCAGGCGGCCCGCACGCCCTCCTCCGGGAGCGAGGCGGAGGCGACGACAGCGACAGCGGCGACAGCGACACTCCCTCGCAGCTCTGGAGGTCCAATCTCCGGCGAGCGCATCGCGCGCCGATGCCCCGGCGACAGCCGGACGCCCGCGCCGGGGCCGCCCTCCTCCTGGAACTCGGCCCCGGGAAACCGCCACCAAAGCCTGTTCCTTGCTGTCGCCGCCGAGCCTCCGGAGGGGACACGCTCTATAAAAGCGGCCGCCAGGTGGCACCCGACAACCGGCGCGAACGACAGCGGGACAGATCCGGGCGGCGAGGCCGTCAGGACGCCTCGGATCTCGCCTCTCGGCCCGGGGACGGGCGGAGGGCCCCGGGAGCACTCCTAGGACAGCAACGGATGCACTGTTTTTTCTCGTGTCCTTCCTTTTTCTTTTTAGGATTTAATTTGTATATTTAGAAGAGGAAGGAAGGAGGGAGGGAGGGAGGGAGGGAGGGAGGGAGGCCACGAAGGAGGTCTGAACCAAAGGCGCTGGAGAGGAAGGTGTGCCCCCCCCTCCCCCGCACCACCTTCACCTCCACCCTCTCAGCGTCTGGGACCTGACCCCCCCCCCCCAAATACTTGTCTATTGGGTTGAATGAGAAGAGGTTGTGGAAGAGGAACTCCATGGGGGGGGGGGGGGAGGCTCAAAGAACATAAGGATTTTCTCTTTTCTTTTCTTTTCTTTTCTTTTCTATAACACAATCTGTTTCTCCAGAATTCTCCTGCTCTACCCTAACCCTAACCCGAACCCTAAATCGTAACTAACGAACACTAACCCTAATTCTAACCAGTACCCTAACCCTAACCCGTACCCTAACTCTAACCCTAAACCTAACCCGTATCTTAAACTAACCCTAAACCTAAACCTAACCCTAACCTGTACCCTAACCCTAACCCGTACCCTCACCCTAACCCTAACCATAATCGTAACCCGTATCCTAACCGTAACGCTAACCCTAGTCCATACCCTAACCCTAACCCTAACCAGTACGCTAAACCTAACCCTAACCCGTACCGTAACCCGTTCTCTAACCCTAACCGTAACCCGTAACCTAACCCTAACCCTAACCCTCACCAGTACCGTAACACGTACCCTATCCCTAACCCTAAATCGAAACCTAACCCTAACACTAACCCTCACCCGTACCCTAACCCCAACCCTAACCCTAACCCTCACCCGTACCCTAATCCAAACCCTAACCCTAACCAGTACCCTAACCCTAAACCTATCGCTAACCCGTACACCATCCCGTCCCCTAACCCTGACCCTTACCCGGACCCTAACCCTAACCCTAACCCTAACCTGTACCCTAACCCTAACCCTAACCCTAACCCGTACCCTAAACCTAACCCTAAACCTAAGTCATACCCTAACCCTAACCCGTACCCTAACCTATACCCAGCCCTAACCCTAACCTGTAACCTAACCCTAACCCTAATCCTACCCCTAATGCGTACACTCACCTTAACCCTAACACGTACCCTAACCCTAGCTCGTACCCTAACCCTAAACCTTACTCTAACCCTAACCCGTTCCCCATCCCTAACACTAACCTAAACCCTAACCCCTACACTAACCATAACCCTAAGCCTTAACAGTACCCTTACCCTAACCCTAACCTGTTACCGAACACTAACCCGTACCCTAACCAATACCAAGCCCTAAACCTAACCCGTAACCTAACCCTAACACTAATCCTACCCCTAACCCGTATACTCACCCTAACCGTAACCCGTACCCTAACCCTAACCCTTTTTCTAAACCTTACACGTACCCTAACCCTAACCCTAACCAGTACCATAACCCTAACCCTAACCTTAACCCTAACCCGTACCCGAACACTAACCCTAACCCTAACCCTAACCCGTACACTAAACCTAAACCTAACCCTAAACTTTTTGCTAAGCCGTACCCTGACACTAACCCTAACACTAAACCTAACCCGTACCCTAACCATAACCCTAAACTGTAACCTAATTCTAACCCTAAACCTAACGCTATCCCTAACCTTAACCCTAACCCGTACCCTAAACCTAACCCTAACCCTAAGTCTACGCGATCCCTAACCCTAACCAGTACCCTAACCCTAACCCGGACACTAACACTAACCCTAACGCGTAACCTTACCCTAACCCTAACACTAACCCTAACCGTACCCTAACCCTAACGCTAACCTGTATCCTAACCCTAAACCTAACCCTAACACGACCCCTAACCCTAACCCTAACCCTAACGTGTATCCTAAGCCTAACCCTAACCCTAAACCTAACCCTAACCTGTACCCTAAAGCTAACCCTAACCTTAACCAGTACCCTAACCCTAACCCTAACCCGTCCCCTAACCCTAACCCTAACCCTAACGCGTATCCTAAGCCTAACCCTAACCCTAAACCTAACCCTAACCTGTACAATAACCCTAACCCTAACCAGTACCCTAACCCTAACCCTATCAATAATCCTAACCCTAATCCTAACCCTAACCAGTACCCTAACCCTATCCCTAAACCGTACCGTAACCCGTCCCCTAAATCTAAACCTCTCCCGTAACCTAACCCTTACACTAACATTAACCAGTACCGTAACACGTACCCTTACCCTAACCCTAAACCTAACTCGTACCCTAACCTTAACCCTAAACCTCTCCCGTACCCTAACCCTAACACTAACCCTAACCAGTACCCTAAACCTAATCCTAACCCTAACCGGAACACTAACCCGTACCCTAACCCTATCCCTACCAGTACCCTAACCCTAACCCTAACCCTAAACCAAACCAGTACCCTAACCCTAAACCTAACCCTAACCCTTTACCGCACCCTAACCCTAACCCTAACACTCACCCTAACCCGTAACCTAACCCTAACCCTAACCCGTACCCTAACCGTAACCCAAACCATAACCATAACCTGTACCCTAACCCTAACACTAACCCTAACCAGTACCCTAACCCTAACCCTAACACTAACCCTAACCTTTACCCTAACCCTAACCCTAACCATAACCAGTACCCTAACCCTAACCCTAACCCGTAACCTAACCCAAACCCTAACCCTAACCCATATCCTAACCCTCACCCTAACCCTATCCTGTACCCTAAACCCAACCCTAAAGTTAACCCGTACCCTAACCCGTACCCTAACCCGTACCCTAACCCTAAACCTATCCCGTACACTCACACTTACCCTAAGCCCTACCCTAACCCTTACCCGTATGCTAACCCTAACCCTTACACTAACCCTAAACCGTTCCTTAACCCTAACCTTATCCCTAACCTGTACCCTAACCCTAACACTAACCCTAAGCCTACTAGTACCCTTACCCTAACCCTAACCCTAATCATAAACCGTTCCCTAACCCTAACCCTAACCCTAATCCGAACCCTCACACTAAACATATCCCTAACGAGTACCCTAACCCTAACCCTAAACCTAACCCTAACCCGTACCCTAACCCTATCCCTAACCCATTTCCTAAACCGTACCCTAACACTAACCCTAACCCGTTCCCTACCCATACCTTAAACTTAACCCTAACCCATACCCTAACCTGTACCCTAAACATAACCCTAACCATAATCCATTTCCTAACCCGTACGCTAAACCTAACAATAACCCTAAGCCTAACCCTAACCCGTTCCCCAATCCTAACACTACCCTAACCAGTACCCTAACCCTAACTCTAACCATAACCCGTACCATATCCCTAACCGAACCCTAACACTAACTCCTATCCAAAACCTGATCCTAACCCTAAATCTAACCCTAACCTGTATCCTAACCCTAACTCTAATCCTAACCCTAACCCGAACCCTAATCGTAACCCTAAACCTAATCCTAAACTGTACCCTAACCCTAACCCTAACCCTAACTCTTAACCTAACCCTAACCCTAACCCTAACTCTTAACCTAACCCTAACCCTAACCAGTACCCTAACCCTACCCCGTACAGTACAACGTACCCTAACCCTAACCCTAACACGTAACCTTACCCTAACCCTAACCCTAACCTGAAACGTAACCAGTACCCTAACCCTAAACCTAACCCGTAACCTAAACCTAACCCTAACCCTAACCTGTACCCTAACCCTAACTCTAACCCTAACCCGTAACCTAACCGTAACCCGAACCCGAACCCGAACCCTAACCCTAACCCTAAACCTAACCCGTACACTCAGCCTAACCCTAAGCCATACCCTAACCATAACCCGTACCCTAACACTAACCCTTACGCTAAACCTAACCAGGAATCCTAACCCTAACCCGTACCCTAACCCATAACGTAACCCTAACCCTATTCCTAAACCTATACCGTACCCTAATCCTAACCTGTACACTGACCCGTACGCTAACCCATACCCAGCCCTAACCCAAACCCATAACCTAACCCTAACCCTAAACCTAAACCTAACCGTAACCCATAAACTCACCCTACACCTAACCCGTACCCTAACCCTAATCCGCACACTAACCTTAACCATTACGCAAACCCTTACCCGTATCCTAACCTTAACCCTAACCAGTAACCTAACCCTAACCCTAAACTTAACTTTAACCCGTACCCTAACCCTAACGCTAACCCTAACCCGTACACTAAACTTAAACCTAACCCTAACCCTATTACTAACCAGTACCCTAACCCTAACCCTACTACTAACCCGTACACTCACCCTGAACCTAACCCGTACCCTCACCCTAACCCGTACTCTAACCCTAACCCTAACCCGTATCCTAACCCTAAACCTAACCAGTACCCTCACCCTAACCCGAACCGTAACCCGGACCTTAACCCTAACCCTCACCCTAACCCGTACCTAAACCTAAACCTAAACCCTAATCCGTAGCCTAACCCTAAACCTAACCCTAAACCTAACCCTAACCTGTACCCTAACCCTAACCGTAACCCTAACCCTTACCAGTACCCTAACCCTAAACCTAGCGCTAATCCTAACCAGTACACCAACCCTAACGCTAACCGTAATCCGTAACCTAACCCTAACCCTAACCCTAACCAGTACCCTAAAACTAAGCCTAACCCGTACAGTAACCCGTACCCTAACCCTAACCCTAACCCTAACCAGTAACGTAACCCGTACCCTAACCCTAACCCTCAACCGTAACCTATCCCTAACCCTAACCCTAACCCATACCCTAACCCTAACCCTAACCCTAACCCTAACCTTAACCCTAACCCGTACCCTAATCCTAACCCGAACCCAAACCCTAACCCTAACCCGTACTCTTACCCTAAACCTAACCCTATCCCGTACCCTAACCCTAACCCGTACCTTATATCTAACCCTAACCCTAACCCTATGCCTAACCCGTACCCTAACCCTAACTGTAACCCTATCCCTAACCCTAAACAGTACCCTAACCCTAACCCTAACCCATGCCCTAACACTAACTCTAAACCTAACCAGTACCCTAACACTAACCCTAACCCTAAACCTAACCCGTACCCTAAACCTAACACTTACCCTAACCCTAACCCGTGTCCTAACCCTAAACCTAACCCTAAACCTAACCCTTACCTTTACCCTAACCCTAACCCTAACTCTAACCAGTACCCTAACCCGAACACTAATCCTAACCCGTAACCTAACCCTCACCCTAACGCTAACCCGTACCCTAAACCTAACACTCACCCTAACCCATACCCTAACACTGACCCTAACGCTACCCAGTACACTAATCCTAACCCTAACCCGTACTGTAACCTGTACCCTAACCATAACCCTAACCCATGACGTATCCCTATTCCTAACCCTAACCTGTACCCTAAACATAACACGTTCCCTAACCCTAAACCTAACCTGAACCCTAACCCTAACCCTAACACGTACCGTAACCTTATCCCAACCCTAACTAGTACCCTAACCCTACCCAAACCCTAACCCGTAACCTAAACCTAACCCTAACCCTAAACCTAACCCGTACCTTAAACCTAACCCTAACCCATAATCTAAACCTAACCCTAACCCTAACCTGTACCCTAAACCTAACCCTAACCCTAACCCTAACCCGAACACTAAACCTAACCCTAAACCTAACCCTATTGATAACCCGTACCCTAACCCTAACCATAACATTAACCCTATCCCGTACTCTAACCCGTACCCTAACCGTAACCCTAACCCGTATACTAACGCTAAAACTAACCCTAACACTAACGCTAACCTTAACCCTAACCCGTACCCTAAACCTAACCCTAACCCTAACCCCTACCTTAATCCTGACACTAACCCTAACCAGTACCCTAACCCTAACCCTAACCCTAACGCGTACCCTTACCCTAAACCTAATCCTAATCCTCACCCTAACCCTAACCCTAACCCGTACCCTAAGCCATACACTAACCCTAACCCTAACCGGTACCCTAACCTGTACCCTAAACCTAACCCTAAACCTAACCCTAAACCTTACCTGTACCCTAACCCTATCCCTAAACGAAACCAGTACCCTAAACCTATCCCTACACTAATCCTAAACCGTACCCTAAACCTAACCCTAACTCTTACCCTAACGCTGACCCGTAACCTAACCCTAACACTAACCCGTACCCTAAACCTTACCCTAACACTAACCCATAGCCTAACCCTAACCCTAAACCTAACCAGGACCCTAACCCCAACCTTAACACTAACCCGTACCCTAATCCTAACCCTAAACCGTAACATAACCCTAAACCTAACCCTAACCCGTACCCTAACCATAACCCGTACCCTAACCCGTACCCTAAAACGTACCTAGCCCTAACCCTAACCCGTAACCTAACCCTAACGCTAACCCTCCTGCAAACCCGTACACTCACCCTAACCCTAACCCGTACTCAACTCTAACCCGTACCCTAACCCGTACCCTAACCCTTACTCTAACCCTAACACGTACCCTACCACTAACCCTAACCAGTACCCTAACCCTAACCCTAAACTAAACCCTAACCCGTACCCAACCCTAAGCCTAATCCTAACCCATTCCCTAACCCTAACACTAACCCGTACACTAAACCTAACTCTAACCCTTACCCTATTGCTAATCCGTACCCTAACCCTAACCCTAACACTAACCCTAACCCATACCCTAACCCGTTCCCTATCCGTAACCCTTATTCGTACCCTAACACTAACCCTAACCCTAAACCTAACCTTAACCCTAACCCCTACCCTAAACCTAACCCTAAACCTAACCAGTACCCTAACCCTAACCCTAAACCTCACCCGCACCCTAACCCTAACCCTAACCAAACCCGTACCCTAACCCTAACCCTAACCCTAACGCGTACCCTTTCCCTAAACCTAACCCTAATCCGTACACTCACCCTAACCCTAAACCGTACTCTAAGCCATACACTAACCCTAACCCTAACACATACCCTAACCCGTACCCTAAACCAAAACCTAAACCTAACCCGTACGTTAACCCTAACACTAAACCAAACCAGTAGCTAATCCTAACCCTAACCCTACCCTAACCCTACCCCGTACCCTAACCCTAACCCTAACCCTAAACCTAACCCTAACCTGTATCCTAACCTTAACACTAAACCTACCCAGTACCCTAACCCTATCCCTAACTCTTAACCTAACTCTAAACCTAACCCGTGCCCTAACCTTAACCCTAACCCGTACCCTAACCCTAATGCTAAGCCGTTCCCTAACCCTAACCCGCACACTAACCCTAACCGTTACTCTAACCCTATCCTGTACCCTAGCCCTAACCCGAACGAGTACCCTAACCCAACGATAACCTTAACCCTAACCCGTAACCTAACCCTAACCCTAACCCTCACCCTTACCCGGACTCTTACCCTAACCCTAAACCTAACCTGTACCCTAACCCTAACCCTAACCCGTACATTAAACCTAAACCTAACCCTAACCCTATTGCTAACCTGTGAGGTAACCCTAACCCTAACACTAACCCTAACCCGACCTTAACCCGTACCCTAACTGTAACCCTAATCCGTACCCTAACGCTAAACCTAACCCTAACCTTAACCCTAACCTTAACCCTAACCCGTACCCTTAACTTCACCCTAACCGTATCCCTAACCCCTACCCTAACCCTAACCCTAAATCTAACCAGTGCCCTAACCCTAACCCTAACCAAACCCGTACCCTAACCCTAACCCTAACCCTAACCCTAACGCATAACCTTTCTCTAAACCTCACCCTAATCCGTACACTCACCCTAACCCTAAACCGTACTCTAAGCCATACAAACCCTAACCCTAACTCATACCCTAACCCGTACCCTAAACCAAAACCTAAACCTAACCCGTACGTTAACCCTAACACTAAACCAAACCAGTAGCTAATCCTAACCCTAACCCTACCCTAACCCTAATCCGTACCCTAACGTACCCTAACCCTAACCCTAACCCTACCCTAACCCTAACCCTAAACCTAATCCTAACCTGTATCCTAACCTTAACACTAAACCTACCCAGTACCCTAACCCTATCCCTAACTCTTAACCTAACTCTAAACCTAACCCGTGCCCTAACCCTTACCCTAACCCGTACCCTAACCCTAATCCTAAGCCTTTCCCTAACCCTAACCCTAACCCATAATCTAAACCCTTACCGTAATGCTAACCCTAACCCTTACCCGTAACCGAAACCTAACTCTAACCCTAACCCGTACCCGTACCCTAATCCTAACCCTAACCCTAACCTTAATCCTAACCCTAACCCATACCCTATCCCTAAACCATACCCTAAATCTAACCCTAAACAGTACCCTCAGGCGTACACTAACCCTAACCCTAACCCGGACCCTAACCCGTCCCCTAACCCTAACCCGAAACCTAAACCTAACCCTAACCTGTACCCTAACCCAAGCCCTAAACCTAACCTGAACGCTAACCCTAAACTTATCCCGTACCTAACCCTAACCCTTAACCAAACCAGTACCATAACCCTAAACCTAACCCTAACCCTAAACCGTACCCTAACCCTAACCCTAACCATAACCCTATCCCGTAACCTAACCCTAAACCTAACCCGTACCTTAACCCTAACCCTAAAACTAATCCTAACCCGAACCGTAACGCTAACACTAACCCTAACCAGTACCCTAACCCTAACCCTAACCCGTATCCAAACCGTAACCCTAACCCTAACCCTAATCCTAACCAGTACCCTAACCCTAAACCTAACCCGTACCCTAACCCAAACCCTACCCCTAACCTGTACCCTAAACCTAACCCTAACCCTAACCGAACAGTAACACGTAACCTAACCTTAACCCTAAACCGTAACCTAACTCTAACCCTAACCCTAACCCGAGACTGTACCCTAACCCACCCTAAAACTAAACCTAACCCGTACACTTACTCTAACCATAACCCTAACCCGTACCCTAACCCTAAACCTACACCTAACCGTAACCCTAAACCTAACCCGTACCCTCACCCTAACCCTAAGCCGTACCCTAACCCTAACCCATACCCTAACCCTAAACCTAACCCTAACCCTAACCCGAACCCTACCCCTAACCCGTACCCTAACCCTAACCCATACCCTAACACGTACCCTTAACCGTACCAAGCCCTAACCCTAACCCGTAACCTAACCCTAACCCTACCACTAACCTGTACCCTAAAACTAACCGTAACCCTAATCCTATCACGTAACCTAACCCTAACCCTAACCCGTACCCAAACCCTAACACTAACCCTAACCAGTACCCTAACCCTAACCCTATCCCGTATCCAAACCCGAACCCTAACCCTAAACCTAACCCTAACTTGTACCCTAACCCTAACACTAAGCCTAACCCTAACCAGAACCCTAACCCTAACCATAACCGTAATCCTAACCAGTACCCTAATCCTAACCCTAACCGTAACCCGTACCCTAACCCTAACCCTAACCAGTACCCTAATCCTAACCCTAACCCGTACAGTAACACGTAACCTAACCCTAACCCTAAACCATAACCTAAACCTAACCTGAACCCTAACCCTAGACTGTACCGTAACCCGTACCCTAACCCTTAACCTAACCCATAACCTTACCTTAACCCTAACCCTAACCTTAACCCTAACCCGTACCCTAAAACTAACCCTAACCCTAACCCTAACCCTAACCCCTACCCACAACCTAACCCTAAACCTCACCAGTATCCTAACCATAACCCTAAACTTAACCCGTACCCTAACCCTAACCGACAACCGTACCCTAACCCTAACCCTAACCCATACCCTAAGCCTACACTAACCCTAACCCTAACCCTAACCCTAACCCTTAATCTCACCCTAACCCGTACCCTAAACCTAACCCTAAACAGTACCCTAACACTAAACCTACCCTTAACCCTAACCCGTACCGTAAACCTATCCCTAACCCTAACCCGTACTCTTACCTTAAACCTAACCCTAACACGTACCCTAATACCTACACTAAACCGTACCCTAACCCTAAACCTAACCTGTACCCTAACCCGTACCATAACCCGTAACCTTAACCTAAACCTAACTCTAAACCTAACCGTAAACCGTACCCTAAATCTAACCCTAAACCTAAGCCTAACCCTAACCAGAACCCTAACCCTAAACCTAACCCTAATCCTATCCCATACCCTAACCCTAATCCTAACCCATAACCTAACCCTAACCCGTACCCTAACCCATTCCCTAACCCGTACCCAGCCTTAACCCAAACTGTACCCTAAACCAAACCCTAACCCTAGTCCTAACCAGTACCCTAACCCTAACCATAACCCTAACCCGTACCCTAATCCTCACCCTAACCCTAACCCGTACCCTAACCCTAACCCTAACCCATACCCTAACATTAACCCTAACCCTACCCAGTTCCCTAACCCTAACCATAACCCGTACCGTAAACTGTACCCTAACCCTAACCCATACCCTATCCTGATCCCTAACACTAACATGTACCCTAAACTTAACCCAAACCCGAACCCTACACATAACCCTAACCCTAACCCTAACCAGTTCCCAAACCATAACCTAACCCTAAACATAACCCGTCCCCTAAACCTAACCCTAACCTGTACCCTTACCCTAACCCTAACCCTAACCCGTACCCAACCCAAACCTAACCCGTACCCAAAGCCGTACACTAACCCTAACCCTAACCCTAACCCTAAACCTAACCTTAACCCTAACCAGACCCTAAACCTAACACTAACCCTAACCCTAAACCCTACTCTAACCCTAACCCTAAACCTAACCAGTACCCTAACCCTAACCCTAACCCTAACCTGTACCCTAACCCTAAACCATACCCTAACCCTAAAGCTAACCCTAATCCTAAACCTAACCCTAACCCTAACCCTAACCCTAACCCTAACCCTAACCATAACCCTAACCCTAACCCTTACCCTAACCCGTACCCTAACCCTAAACGTAACCCTACCTAGTACCCTAACCCTAACCGTTACTCTAACCCGTAAAGTAACCCTAACCCTAAACCTAACCCTAACCTGTATCCTAACCCTAACCTTAACCCTAAACCTAAAACTAACCTGTACCCTAACACTAACCCTAACCCTAACGAGTACCCTAACCCTAACCCTAAACCTAACCCGTACCCTACAACTGACCCTAACCCTAACCAGTACCCTAACCCTAATCCATACCGGACCGTAACCTGTACCCTAACCCTAACCCTAACCCGTAACCTCAATCTAACCCTAACCCTAACCTGTACCATAACCCGTACCCTAAACCTAACTCTAAGCCGTAACCTAACCCTAAACCTAACCCTAATCCATACCCTAACCCGAACCCTAACCAGTACCCTACCCCTAACCCATTCCCTATTCCCTACCCTAACCCTAACCCGTAACCTAACCATAACCCTTATTCTAACCCTAACCCGTACCCTAACGGAAACCCTAACCAGTACCCTATCCCTAACCTTAACCCTAACCCGTTCCCTAAACCTAACCCTAACCCTAACCCGTAACATTACCCTAACCCTAACCCTAACCTGTACCCTAACACTACTCATATCCCGTACACTAACCTAACGCTAACCCTAACCCTATCGCTATCCCGTACCATAACTCTAAACCTAACACTAAACGTAACTCGTACCCTAACGCGTACCCTAAGAGTAACCATTACACGTACCCTAACCCTAGCCATAACCATAACCCTAAACCTTACTTAACCATAACCCGTACCCTAAAACTAACCCTAACCCTAAACCCTACTCTAACCCTAAACCTAACCCTAACCAGTACCCTAACCCTAACCCTATCCCGTACCCTAACCCTAACCCTGTCCCGTACTCTTACCCTAACTTTAACCCTAACCCGTACCCTACCCTAACCCTAACCCATACCGTAAGCCGTACACTAACCCTAACCCTAAACCATACCCTAACCAGTACCCTAAACCTAACCCTAATCCTAACCCTAAACCTAACACGAACACTAACCCTAACCCTCACCCAAACCAGTTCCCTAACCCTAACCCTAACCCTAACCCGTAACCCAACCCTAACCCTTACCATAATCCTAACCCGTACACTAACCCGTACCCTAACCCTAACCAGTACCCTAACCGTAAACCGTACCCTAACCCGTACCCTAACCCTAACCAGTACCCTAGACCTAAACCAAACCCTAACCCGTACCCTAACCCTAACCCTAACCCTAAACCGTACTCTAACCCATACCCTAACCATAACCCTAACCCATATACTAACGCTAACCCTAACCCTAACACTAACCCTTACCTTAACCCTAACCCGTACCCTAACCTTACCGTAACCCTAACCCAACCCCTACCCTAACCCTAACCAGTACCCTAACCCTAAACCTAAACCTAACCCGTAACCTAAACCTAACCCTACTGCGTACCTGAACCCTAACGCAAAACCAAACCAGTACCCTAACCCGAACCCTAAACCTAACCCGTACTCTAACACTAACCCTACCCTAACCAGTACCCTAACCCTAACACTAACTCGTAAACTATCCCTAACCCTACCTGTACACTATACCTAAACCTATTCCTAACGCTATTGCTAACCTGTACCATAACCCTAACCCTAACACTACCCCTAACCCGTACCCTAAACCTAACTCTAACCCTAATCCTAACTCGTACCTTAACCCTAAAACCATTCCTAACCCTAAACTGTTACCTAACGCTAACCCTCACCCTAACCCTAACTAGTACCAGCGCCCTCATCCTAGCCCTAATCCTCACCCGTACCCTAAATTTAACCCTAAACCTAATCCGTACCTAAGCCTAACCCAAACCCTATCCAGTACCCTAAACCTAATTCTAACCCGTACCGTAACCCGTAACCTAACCCTAACCCTAACACGTAACCTAACCCTAAACCTAACCCTCACCAGTACTGTAACCCGTACCCTAACCCTAACCCTCACCCTCACCCGAACCCTAACCCTAACCCTAACCCGAACCCGTAACCTAACCCTAAACCTAACGAATACCCTTACCCTAACCCTTAACAAAACCAGTACCCTAACCCTAACCTGTACCCTAACCCTAAACCTAACCAGTACCCTAACCCTAACCCTAATCCTAACCCTAACTTGTACCTTAACGCTAACCCTAACCCTAATCCTAACCCTAACTTGTACCCTAACGCTAACCCTAACCCTAACCCTAACTAGTACCATAACCCTCAACCTAACCCTAATCTGATCCCGTACCCTAACCTTAACCCTAACCCTAATCCGCACCTAACCCTAACCCAAACCCTAACCAGTACCCTAAACTAAACCTAACCCGTACCGTAACCCGTACCCTAACCCTAAGCCTAACCCGTAACCTAACCCTAACCCTAACCCTTACCAGTACCGTAACCTGTCCCCTAACCCTAACCCTCATCCTCACCCGTACCCTCACCCTAACCCTAACCTGTACCCTAACTCGTACCCTAAAACCTAACCCGTACCCTAACCCTAAACCGTAACCTAACCCAGTCCCTAACACTAACCCTAACTCTCACCCTCACCCGTCACCTAACCCTAACCCTAACCTTAACCCGAACCCTAACCCTAACCCTAACCCTTACCCTAACCTGTACCCTAATCCGTACCCAGCCCTAACCCTCACCCGTAAACTAACCCTAACCCTAACCACACCGCTAACCCGTATACTCACCCTAACCCTAACCCGTACCCTAACCCGTACCCTTACCCTAACCCTAACCCTAACTTGTACACTAACCCGAACCCTACCCGTACACTAAACCTAAACCTATTCCTAAACCTATTGCTAACCAGTACCATAATCCTAACCCTAACACTAACCCTAAACCTTACCCTAACCCTAAATCTAACCCTAATCCTAACTCGTACCCTAACCCTAAAACCATTCCTAACCCTTGCCTGTACCCTAAGGCTAACCCTAACCCTAACCCTAACTAGTACCATAACCCTCATCCTAACCCTAATCCTAACCCGTACCCTAACCTTAACCCTAACCCTAATCCGTACCTAACCCTAACCCAAACCCTAACCAGTACCCTAAACCTAACCCTAACCCGTACTGTAACCCGCACCCTAACCCTAACCCAAACCCGTAACCTAACCCTAAATCTAACCCTATCCAGTACCGTAACCCGTACCCTAACCCTAATCCTCACCCTCACCCGAACCCTAACCCTAACCATAACCCGTACCCTAACCCGTACCCTAACCCGTACCCTAACCCTACCCCTAACCCGAACACGTAACCTAACGCTAAACCTAACGCAAACCCTTACCCTACCCTCAACCAAACCAGTACCCTAAACTTAACCGTAAGCCTTACCCGTACCCTAACCCTAAACCTAACCAGTACCCTAACCCTAATCCTAACCCTAACTTGTACCCTAATGCTAACCCTAACCCTAACCCTAACTAGTACCATAACCCTCATCCTATCCCTACTCCTAACCCGTACCCTAACCTTAACCCTAACCCTTTTCCGCACCTAACCCTAACCCAAAACCTTACCAGTACCCTAAACCTAACCCTAACCCGTACCGTAACCCATACCCTAACCCTAACCCGTAACCTAACCCTATCCCTAACCCTAACCAGTACCGTACCTGTACCCTAACCCTAACCCTCAGCCTCACCCATACACTAACCCTAACCCTAACCCTAACCCTAACCCTAACTCGTACCCTAAACCTAACCCGTACCCTAACCCTAAACCGTACCCTAACCTGTATCATAACACTAACCCTAATTCTCACCCTCACCCGTCCCCTAACCCTAACCCTAACCTTAACCCATACCCTAACCCTAACACTAAACCTAACACGTACCATAACCCTAACCCGAACCCTAACCCATACCCTAACGCATACCCAGCCCTAACCCTAACCGTAACCTAACCCTAACCCTAACCCTATCCCTACCCCCAACGCGTACACTCACCCTAACCCTAACCCGTACCCTAACCCTAACCCGTACCCTAAAGCTAACCCTTACTCTAACCCTAACCCGTACCCTAACCCTAACCCTAACCTTAACCCTAACCCGTACACTAATCCTAACCCTAAACCTAACCCTAACCCTAACCCTAACCCTAACCCTAACTCTAACCCTAACCCTAACCCCTAACCCTAACTCTAAACCTAACCCTAACCCCTAACCCTAACCCTAACCCTAACCCTAAGCAGTCCCGTAGCCCGTACCCTAAACCTAACCCTAAACCGTAACCTAACCCTAACCCTAACCCTAAGCAGTCCCGTAGCCCGTACCCTAAACCTAACCCTAAACCATAACCTAACCCTAATACGTACGCTAACTCTAACCCTAAACCTAACCTTCACCCGTACCCTAACCCTAACCCTAACCAGTACCCTAACCCTAAACTTAACCCTAACCCATACCATAACCCGTACCCTAACTCGTACCCTAACACTAAGCCTAACCCTACTGCTAACCCGTACCCTCATCCTTACCGTAAGCCGTACCCTAACCATAACCCGTAGTCTAACCATAAGCCTTACACTAACCCTAACCCGTACCCTAACCCTAACACTAATCAGTACCTACCCTAACACTAACACTAACCCTAACCCTATCCCGTACCCTTACCCTAACCCTAAACCTACCCTAACCCTAAAACTAACCCTAACCCTTACCCGATCACTAACCCTAACCCTAACCCCATTGCTAACCCGTACCCTAACCCTAACCCATACCCTAACCCGTACCCTAACCGTAAACCTAACCCGTACCCTAACGCTAACCCTAACCCTAACCCTAACCTTAACCCTAACCCGTACCCTAACCTTACTCTAACCCTAACCCTAACCCTACTGCTAACCCGTATCCTCACCCTTACCCTTACCTGTGTCCTAACCCTGACCCGTCCCCTAACACTAACCCTTACACTAACCCTAACCCGTACCCTGCAAACCCTAACCCTAAGCAGTACCCTAACCGTAACACTAAACCTAACCCTAACCCTAACCCTAACCCTAACCCATATCCTAAACCTAACCCTAATGCGTACCCTTACCCTAACACAAAACCAAACCAGTACCCTAACCCTAACCCTAACTCGTAAACTAACCCTAACCCTAACCCTCACCCTAACGCCTACCCTTACCCTAACCCTAACCCCAACCCGTACCCTAACCCTAAACCTAACCCTTACCCGTACACTAACCCTAACCACGACCCTAACCCTAACCCTAAGCCTAACCCGTACCCAAACCGTAACCCGTACCCTAAATCGTACCCTAACCTGTACCCAGCCTAACCCTGACCCGTAACCTAACCCTAACCCTAACCCTACCCCTAAACCATACACTTAACCTAACCCTAACCCGTACCCTAACTCTAAACTGTACCCTAACCCTAACCCTGATTCTAACCCTAACCCGTACCCTCACCCTAACCCTAACCAGTACCCTAACCCTAAACCTAAACTTACCCTAACCCGTACCCTAACCCTAACCCTATCCCATACCCTTACCCTAACCCTAACTCTAACCCATACCCTGACCCTAACACTAACCCGTACACTAAACCTAACCCTAACCCTAACCCTATTGCTAACCCGTACCCTAACCCTAACCCTAACACTAACCCTAACAGGTACCCTAACCCTAACCTGTACACTCACCCAAACCTTAACCCGTACCCTAACCCTAATCCGTAACCTAACCCTAACCCTAAATCTAACCCTAACCCGGACCCTAACCCGATCCCTAACCGGTACCCTATACCTAACCTTAACATTAACCCTACCCCGAACCCTAACCGTAACCCTAACCTTAATCCTTACCCTTACCCTTACCCTAACCCTAACCCTAACTCTAACCCGTACCCTAACCCTAACCCTAACCCGTACCCTAAACCTAACCCTAACCCTAAACATAACCCGTACCGTAACCCGTAACCGAACAGTAACCCTAACCCCTACCCTAACCCTAAACCGAAACCTAACCCTAAACCTCACCTTAACCCTAACCCATAACCGAAACCTAACCCTAACACTAAACCTAACCCCTACACTAAACCTAAACCTAACCCTAACTCTAAACAGTACTCTAAACCTAACCCTAAACCATACCCTAACCCTAACACTAACCAGTACACTAACCATAAACCTAACCCTAACCCGTACTCTATACCTAACCCTAACACGTACCTAACCCTAACCCTAAACCTAACCGTAACTCGTACTCTAACACTAACCCTAACTAACCTGTACCACAACCCTAACTCTAACCTTAAACCTAACCTGTTACGTAACCCTAACCCTAACCGTAACCCTAACCCGTACCCTAACCCTAACCCTAACACGTACCTAACCCTACCCTAAACTGTACCCTAACCCTAACCCTAAACCTAACCCTAACCAGTACCATAACTCTAACCCTAACCCTAAACCGTACCCTAACCCTAACCCTAACCCTAACGCGTACCCTAACGCTAACCCTAACCCTAACGCGTACCCTAAACCTAACCCTACCCCTAACTCGTATCCTATCCCTAACCCTAAACCTAACCCTAACCCTAACCTGTACCCTAACCCTAAACCTAACCCTAAACAGTACCCTAACCCGAACCCGAACCCTCACCCGTACCCGAACCCTAACCCTAACCCTAACCTGTATCCTAACCCTAACCCTAACCCTAAACCTAACCTTAACCTGTACCCTAACCCTAACCTTAACCCTAACCATAACCAGTACCCTCACCCTAACCCTAAACCTAATCCTAACCCGTACCCGAACCCTAAACCTAACCCTAACCGTACGCTAACACTAACCCTAAACCTAACCAGTCCCCTAAACCTAAACATAACCTGTACCGTAACCCGTACCCTAAACCTAACCCTAACCCGTAGCCTTTCCCTAACCCTAACCCTAACCCTAACCAGTACCATAACCCATAGTCTAACTCTAACCCTACACCGTAACCTAACCCTAACCCTAACCCTAACCCTAACCCTAATAGTACCCTAACCCTATACCTAACCCTCACTCGTACCATAACCCTAAACCTAACCCTAACCAGTTCCCTAACCCTAACCCTAATACGTACCCTAACCCGTACCCTACCCTAACCCTAACCCTAAACCGTACCCTAACCCTCACCCTAACCCTAACCCGTACCCTAACCCTAACCAGTACCCTAATCCTAACCTGTACTCTAAACCTCACCCTCACACTAACCGTACCCTAAACCTAACCCTAACCCTAAACCTAACCCTAACATTTTCCCTAGCCCTAACCCTAACCCTAACCCCAACCCTAACCAGTACCCTAATCCTACCTCTAACCCTACCCCTAACCCTACCTCTAACCCGAACCCTACCATAACCCTAATCCTAACCTTAAAGCTAACACTAACCCATACCCTAAATCTAAACCTAAACCTAACACTAACCCTAACCCTAAAATTTACCGTAACGCTAACCCTAAAACTTACCCGTATCCTAACCCTAACCCTAACCCGTACACTAACCCGTACTCTAACCCTAACCTTAACCCTAACCCGAACTCTAACCCTAACCCGTACCCTAACCCTAACCCTAACCCGTAATCGAAACCTACCCCTAACCCTAACCCGTACCCTAAACCTAACCCGAACCCTAACCCTAACCGCTACCCTAACCTTAACCCTAACCCTAACAAGTATCCTCACCCTAACCCTAACCCTAGCACGTACCCTAACCCTATCTCTAACCCGTAACCTTAACCTAACCCTAACCCTAACCCGTACCCTCGCCCCAATCCTAACCCAAACACTAAGCCGTCCCATAACCCTAACCCAAATTCTAACCTGTATCCTCATCCTAACCCGACCCCCGCCCTAATCCTAACCCGTACCCTAACCCTAACCCTAACCCTAAACTGTATCCTAACCCTAACACTAACCCTAACCAGTACCCTAACCCTAACCCTACTCTAAACCTATCCGTTCCCTATCTCTAACCCTTCTGGTACCCTAATCATAACCCTAACCTTAAGCCGTACCCTAACCCTAATCCTAAACCATAACCTAACCCTTACCGTAATGCTAACCCTAACCCTTACCCGTACCCTAACCCTAACTCTAACCCTACCCGTACCCGTACCCTAATCCTAAATCTAACCCTAACCCTAACCCGTACGTTATCCATAAACCGTACCCTAACCCTAAGCCTAACCCTAAGCCATACCCTAACCCTAACCCTAACCCTAACCCGTACCCTAACCCTAACCCTAACCCTAACACTTTCCCTTACCCTAACCGTAAACCCTAACCCCTACCATAACCAATACCCTAACCCATACCCTAACCCGTGCCATAACCCTAAACCTAAACCTAACTCGTACCCTAATCCTAACCTTAAACCTCACCCTAACCCTTACCCGTAACCTCACCCTAACCCTAACCTGTATCCTAACCCTAACACTAATCCTAACCAGTACCCTATCACTAACCCTAACTCTAACCCTAACCCTAACCCTAACCCTAACCGGTACCCTAAACCTAAACCGAAGCCTAACCCGTACCCTAACCCTAACCCTAACCTGTAACCTAAACCTAAACCTGACACTAACCCGTACCCCAACCCTAACCCTAACCCTAAACCTGACCCATACCCTAACACTAACCCTGACACTAAGCAGTACCCTAAACCTAACCCTAACCCTATCCCTAACCAATACACTATCACTATCCCTTACCCTAACCTGTACCGTAAACCTTACCCGTACCATAACCCTAAACCTATCCCTAAGACGTACCCTAACCCTACCCCTAAACCTAAGCAGAACCCTAACCCTAACCTAACCATAACACTAAACCGTACCCTAATCCTAAACCAAAACCTAACCCTAACCCGTAACAATACCCTAACCCGAAAACTAAACCTTACCATAACCCTAAACCTAACCCGTACCCTAACCCTAACCCTAACCCTAAGACTACGCCTATCCCGTTCCCTAACCCATAACCTAACCCGTACCCTAACCCGAATCCTAACCCTAAACCTAACGCTAACCCTAAGCCGTACCATACCCTAACCCTAACCTATAACCTAACCCTAATCCTAACCCTAAACCTAAACTGTACCCTAACCCTAACCCTAACCCGTAACCTAACCCTAACCCTAACCCTATCCTAACCCCTACCCTTAACCTAACCCTAACCCTAACCAGTACCCTAAACCTAACACTAACCCTAAACCTAACCCGTAACCTAACCAGTACCCTAACCCTAACCCTACCCATACCGTATCCTGTCCCCTAACCCTAACCCTAAACGCTAACATGTACCCTATCCCTAAACCGTACCCTAAACCTAACCCAAAATCGTACCCTAAGCCGTACACTAAGCCTAACCCTAACCCGTACCCTAACCCGTACCCTTAACCTAACCCGAACCCTAACCCTAATCCTAACCCGTACCCTAAACATAACCCGAACGCTAACCCTAAACCTATCCCATACCTAACCCTAACCATGAACCAAACCAGTACCCTAACACTAAACTGAACTCTAACCCTAAACCGTACCCTCACCCTAACCCTAACCCTAACCCTTTCGGGTAACCTAACCCTATACCTAACCCGTACCCTACATCAAACCCTAAACCTAACCCTAACCCTAACCCTAACCCTAACACTAACCCTAAGCAGTACCCTAACCCTAACCATAACCCTAACCCTAACCCGTATCCAAACCCTATCCCTAACCCTAAACCTAACCCTACCGTGTACCCTAACCCTAACACTAAGCCTAACCCTAAACAGAAACGGAACCCTGACCCTAACCCTAATACTAAACAGTACCCTAACCCTAACCCTCACCCTAACCCTAACCCTAACCAGTACACTAACCCTAACCCTAACCCGTACAGTAACACGTAACCTAACCCTAACTTTCAACGGTAAACTAACCCTAACCCTAACCCTAACCCTACACTGTACCATAACCCGTACCCTATCCCTAAACCTAACCCGTAACCTTACCCTAACCCTAACCCTAACCCATACACTATCCCTAACCCTAAACCTAAACCTAACCCTAAACCGTACCCTAAACCGTACCCAAACCCGTACCCAGCCATAACCGTAACCTGTAACCTAACCCTAACCCTAAAACTAAACCTACCCCATACACTCACCCTAACCCTAACCCGTACCCTATCCCTTACCTGTACCCTAACCCCAACCCTTAATCTAACCCTAACCCGTACCCTAACCCTAACCCTAAGGAGTACCCTAACCCTAACCCTAAACTTAACCCTAACCCGTACCCTATCCCTAACCCTAACCCTAACCCTAAAGCTATCCCGTACCCTTAACTTAACCCTAACACTAGCCCATACCCTCACCCTAACCCTAACCCGTACCCTAAACCTAACACTAACCCTAACCCTATTACTAACCCATACCCTAAACATAAACATAACACTAACCCTAACCTGTACCCTCACACGTACACTAACCGTAACCCTAACCCTAACCCTAACCCATACCCTAACCCTAACCCTAACCAGTACCCTTAACCTAACCCTATCCCGTAACCTTACCCTAACCCTAACGCTAACCCTAACCCTAACCCGTAACCTAACCCTAACACTAAACCTAACACTAACCTGTACCCTAATCCTAAACCTAACCTTACCCTAACCCTAACCCTAAGCGTAACCTTACCCTACCCCTAAACCAAACCAGTACCCTAACCCTAACCCTAAAATTAACCCTAAACCGTCCCCTAACCCTAAACCTAACCCTAACCCTTACCCTAACCCAAACTGTAACCTTAACCCTAACCCGTACCCTAACCCTAACCCTAAACCTAACCTGTATCCTAACCCTAACCCTAACACTAATCCGTACCCTAACCCTAAACCTAATCCTAACCAGTACCCTAAACCTATCCCTAACCTGTACCGTAACCCTAACCCTAACCGTAACCGTAACCCTAACCCTAACCCTAACACGTACCCTCACCCTAACCCTAACCCGTACCCTAACCCTAACCCTAAACATAACCCTCACCCATATCCTAACCCTAAACCTAACCCTCAACAGTACCCTTACCCTAACCCTAACCCATACCCTAACCCGTACCCTAACCCGTACCCTACCCAAACCCTATCCCGTACCCTAACCCTAACCATAATCCTAACCCTAACCCTAACCTCACCCTTACCCAGAGCCGTACCATAACCCTAATCCGTACCCTAACCCTAACGCTTACACTAACCCTAACCCGTACCATAACCTAACACTTCCTAGTACCCTAACCCTAACCCTAGCCTGAACCCGTACCCTACCCCTATCCCTAAACCTAACCCGTTCCCTAAACCTAACCTGTACCCTGACCCATACCCTAACCGATACCAGCCATAACCCTAACCCGTAACCTAACCCTAACCCTAACCCTACCCCTAACCCGTACACTCAAACTAACCCTAATCTGTACCCTAACCCCAACCCGTACCCTAACCCTTACTGTAACCCTAACCGGTACCCTAACCCTAACCCTAACCAGTACCCTCACCCTATCCCTAATCTGTACACTAACCCTAACCCTAAACCTTACCCGTACCCTAACCGTAATCTGTACCTACACCCGTACTGTAAACCATTTCCAGTCCTAACCCTAACCCGTACCCTAACCCTACCCCTTTCTCTAACCCTTACCCATAACCTAACACTAAGCCTAACCCATACCATTACCCTAACCCTAAACCTAACCCGTACCATAATACAAACCTAACCCTACGCCAAACCCTTACCATAACCCGTACCCTAAACCTAACACTAACCCTAACCTGTACCCTACCACATAGCTTAACCCTAAACCTTTCTCATACAATAAACTTAATCTATCGCTAACCCGTACCCTAATCTTAACCATAACCCTAACCCTAAGCCATACCCTAACCATAACCCTAACCCGTCCCCTAAGCCTTACCGTAACGCTCACCCTAACCCTTATCCGTACCCTATCCCTAACCCTAACCATAAACCTAACCTGTACCTATCCCTAAACCGTTCCCTACCCCTACCCCTATCCCTAATCCTTAGCCGTACCCTAAACCTAACTCTAACCCTAACCCTAACCCGTACCCTAAACCTAACCCTAACCTTAACATTTTCCGTAACCCTAAACCTAAACCCTAACCCGTACCCTAACCAGTAAACTAACCTGTACCCTAACCCGTACCATAACCCTACCCCTAATCCTAACCCTTACCCTAATCCTAACCATAACACTCACCCTAAACCTAACCCGTTCCCTAACCCGTTCCCGTTCCCGTACCCGTACCCGTACCCTAACCCTAACCCGTACCCTAAACCATAACCTAACCCTAACCCGTATCCTAAACCTAACCCTAACCCTAACCCGTACCCTAACCCTAACCCTAACCCTAACCAGGACCATAACCCTAAACCTAATCCTAACCCATACCCTAAACCTAACCCTAACCCTAACCCTAAACCGTATCCTAACCCTAAACCTAACCCTAAACTTAACCCTAACCTGTACCCTAAACCTAACCCTATCCCTAAACGTAACCTTAACCAGTACCCTAACCCTAACCCTAACCCATAACCTTACCATAACCCTAACTCGTATCTGTACACTAACCCTAACCCGTACCCTATCCTGTACCCTAAACCGGACCCAACCCTAACACTAACCCGTAACTGAACCCTAACCCTAACACTAACACTAACCCTAACCCGTACACTTACCCTAACCCTAACCTGTACCCTAACCTAACCCGTCCCCTAACCTTAACCCTTACTCTAACCCTAAACTGTACCCTAACCCTCACACTAACCAGTACCCTAACCCAAACACTTACCTTAACCCTACCCGTACCCTAACCCTAACACTAACCCTAACCCGTACCATTACCCTAACCCTAACCCGTACCCGTACCCTAACCCTAACACTAACCGTACCCTAAACCTAACCCTAAACTTAACCCTATGCCTAACCCGTACCCTAACCCTAACCCTAAACTTAACCCTAACGCGTATCCTAACCCTAACCCTAAACCTAGCCGTAACCCTAACCCTAACCTGTACTGTAACCTTAAACCTAATCCTAAGCCGTGTCCTAACCTTAACCCTAGCCCTAATCCGTACCCTAACCCTAACCCTAAACCTATCCAGTACCCTCATCCATACCCTAACCCGTACCCTAACCCTAACCCTTACACATTCCCTAACCCGTAACCCTAACCATCACCATGACAATAACCCGTATGCTAACCCGTACCCTAAACATAAACCTAACCCTCAACCTAACCCATACCCACACCCTAACTCTAACCCTAACCCTAACCTAACTCTAACCCTAACCCTACGCTAACCCTTATCCTAACCTGAACCCCAACACTAACCCATACCATAAACCTAAATCTCTCCCTAAACCTAAACCTAACCCGTTCCCTAACCCTAATCCTAACCCAAACCAGCACCCTAACACTAACCCTAACCCTAACCAGTACCCTAACCCTAACCCTAACCCGAATCCTAAACAATACCCTAACCCTAACCCTAACCCTAATCCTTACCCTAAACCTAAACCTATTCCTAACCAGTACCCTAATACTAACCCTAACTCATACCATAAGCCGTACCCTAACCCTAACTCTAAACTGTAACCTAACCCTAACCCTAACCTGTACCCTACCCTAACCCTAACCCGTTCCCTAACCCGTTCCCTAACCCTAACCCTAACCCTATACCTAATCCATACACTTACCCTAATCCTAACCCTAACCCGTACCAAACCCTAACCCGTACACTAAACCTAACCCTAACCCTAACCCTATGCTAACCCGTACCCTTATCTTAAACCTAAACTAAGCATAGCCCGTACCCTAACCCTTACCCTAACCGTAACCCTTACCCGTACCCTAACGCTAACCCTAACCCTAAACCTAACCCTAACCCTCACCCTAACCTTAACCCTAATACGAACCCTAAACCTAAACCTAATCCTAACCCTATCCCCTACCCTAACCATAACCCTAACACTAACCCTAACCCTAACCCTAAACCTAACCCTAACCATAACCAGTCCCGTTACTGTAACCCTAACCCTAATCCTAACATGTACCCTAACCCTAACCCTCACCCTAATCCGTAACCTAACCCTAACCCTAACCCTAACCCTAACCCGTAACCTAACGGAACCCTATCCCTAACCGGTACCGTAACCCATACCCTAACCCTAACCCTAAACCCTAACCTTAACTTAACACTAACCCTAACCCGTACCCTAAACCTAACCCTAACCATAACCCAAAACGGTACACTAAACCTAAACCTAAACCTAACCCGCACCCTAACCCTAACCCGTAACCTAACCCTAACCCTCATCCTATCCCTAACACGTACACTCACTCTAAACCTAAACCTAACCCTAACCCTAACCTTAACCCTAACCCGTACCCTAACACTAATCTAAACCTAACCCTAACCCGACCCTTACCATAACCCTAACCCTAACCCTAACACGTACCCTGACCCTAACCCTAATCCGTACACTAAAGCTAAACCTAAAACTAACCCTATTGATAACCCTAACCCTAACCCTAACCCTAACACTAACCCTAACCCTAACCCTAACCCTAATCCCTACACTAACCCAAACCCTAACCCTAACCAGTACCCTATCCCGTACCCTAAACCTAACCCAGACCCTAACACTAAACCTAACGGGTACCCTAACCTTAACCCTAAACCAAACCAGTACCCTAACCCTAACCCTAACCTTAACACTACACCGTACTCTAACCCTAACTCTAACCCTAACCTTAACCCGTAACCTAACCGTAACCCTAACCCTAACCCTAAACCTAACCCTAAACTTAACCAGTACCCTAACCCTAACCCTAACCCGTTCCCTAACCTTAACACTAAACCTAACCCATATCCTAACCCTAACCCTAACCCTAAACCTAACCCTAACCTGTACTCTAAACCTAACCCTAACCCTAAACCTAACCAGTACCCTAACCCTAACCCGAATCCTAAACAATACCCTAACCCTAACCCTAACCCTAATCCTTACCCTAAACCTAAACCTATTCCTAACCAGTACCCTAATACTAACCCTAACTCATACCATAAGCCGTACCCTAACCCTAACTCTAAACTGTAACCTAACCCTAACCCTAACCTGTACCCTACCCTAACCCTAACCCGTTCCCTAACACGTTCCCTAACCCTAACCCTAACCCTATACCTAATCCGTACGCTTACCCTAATCCTAACACTAACCCGTACCAAACCCTAACCCGTACACTAAACCTAACCCTAACCCTAACCCTATGCTAACCCGTACCCTAACCTTAAACCTAACACTAAGCATAGCCCATACCCTAACCCTTACCCTAACCGTAACCCTTACCCGTACCCTAACGCTAACCCTAACCCTAAACCTAACCCTAACCCTAACCCTAACCTTAACCCTAATACGAACCCTAAACCTAAACCTAATCCTAACCCTATCCCGAACCCTAACCATAACCCTAACACTAACCAGTACCCTAACCCTAAACCTAAACCGTACCCTTACCCTAAACCTAAACCACCAGTACCCTAACCCTAACCCTAACCCTAACCCTACCCCTAAACTGTACCCTTAATCTAATCCTAAACCTAACCCTTAACCGTAACCTAACCCTATACCTAACCCATACCCTAACCATAACCATAACCCGTACCCTAACCCATACCATAACCTTGACTCTAACCAGTACCCTAACCCTATCCCGTACCCTAAACAGTACCTTAACCCTAACCAACCCAAAACCAAACCCTAATCTGTACCCTAACCCTAACCCTAACCCTAACCCATACCCTAACCCTAAACCTAACCATAATCCGTTCCCTAAACCTAGCCCTAATCCTAACCAGTACCCTAACCCTAACCCTATCCCGTACCGTTACCTGTACCCTAACCCTAACCCTTAGCCATTACCTAACCCAACCCTAACCCTAACCAGTACCTTAACCCATACTTAACCCTAACCCTAAACCGTGACCTTAACCTAACCATAACCCTAACCCTTACCCTAACTCTAACCCTAACCATAACCCTAAACCATACACTAAACCTAACCCTAAACCTAACCTGTACCCTAACCCTAACACGTACCCTAACCCGTACCCTAACCTGTACCCAGCCCTAACCCTAACCGGTAACCTAACCCTAACCCGTACCCTAACCATAACCCTAACACTTACCTAACCCTAACCCTAACCCCAACCCGTACCCTAACACTAAACCTACCCTAACCTGTACCCTAAACCTAACAATAACCCTAACCCTAACCCGTACACTCAACCTAACCCTAACCCTAACCTTAACCCTAAACTGTACCCTAAGCCTAACCCTAACCAGTACCCTAATCCGTACCCTAACCCTAACCCATACCCTAACACTAACCCTAACCCTAACCCGTACCCGTACCCTTAACCTAACCCTAACCCATACCCTTAACCAAACCCTAACACGTACCCTAAGCCGTGCACTAACCCTAAACCTAAGCCATACCCTAACCCGTACCCTAACCTACCCCTAACTCTAAACCTAAACCTAACCCGTACCCTAACCCTAAAACTAAACCAAACCAGTACCCTAACCCTAACCCTAAACCTAACCCTAGCCCTAAACCGTACCATAACCCTAACCTAAACCCTAACCCGTAATCTAAACTTAACCCTAACCCCTACCCTAATTCTAACCCGTACCCTATCCCTCACCCTAACCCTATTCAGTCCCCTAAACCTAACCCTAACCAGTACCCTAAACCTAACCCTAACCTTTACGCATATCCTAACCCTAACCCTAACCCTAAACCTAAACCTAACCTGTACCTTAACACTAATCCTAATCCTTACCCCAACCCTAACCCTAACCAGTAAACTAAACCTAACCCTAACCCTAACCCGGAACGTAACCCTAAGACTACCCCTAACCCTCACCCATACCCTAACCCTAACCCTCACCCTAAACCAGTAACCTAACCCTAACCCTAACCCTATACCCGTACCCTAACCTTAACCCGTAACCTAACCCTAACCTTTATTGTAACCGTAACTTGTACCCTAACGCTAACCCTAACCCGTAACCTAACCCTAACCCTAACCTTATCCAGTACCGTAACCTGTACCCTAACCCTAACCCTAACCCGTTACGTAAACCTAACCCTAACACTTACCCGTACCCTAACCCTAACCCTATCCCTAAACAGTACCCTAAACCTAACCCTAACCCTAACCCGTACCCTGACCCGTAGCCTAACCCAAACCCTAACCAGCACCCTAACCCTAACACTAAACCTTACACAACCCTAAACTGTACCCTAAACCTAACCCTCACCAGTACCCTAACCATAACCCTAAACCTAAACCGTACCCTAAATCTAACCCTAACCCGTAACCTAACCCTAACCCGTACCCTAACCCGTACCCTAATCCTAACCCGTATCCTAACCCGTACCCTAACCCGTACCCAGCCCTAAACCTAACCCGTAACCTAACCCTAACCCTAACCCTACCCTTAACCCGTACAATCACCCTAACCCTAACCCGTACACTCACCCTAAACCTAACCCGTTCCCTAACCCTAACCCGTGCCTTAACCCTTACTCTAACCCTAACCCGTACACTAACACTAACCCTACCCAGTACCCTAACCCTAAACCTAACCTTAAACTTAACCCTTACCCTAACCCTAACCCTAACACGTACTCTAACCTCAACACTAACCTGTACACTAAACCTAACCCTAGCCCAAACACTATTGCTAACCTGTACCCTAACCCTAACACTAACCCTAACACTAACCCGTACCCTAAACCTAACCCTAACCGTACACTAAACCTAACCCTAAACCTAACCCGTACCCTAACCCTAACTCGTACCCGAACCCGTATCCTAACCCATTAGTAGCCCTAACCCTAACCCTATCCCTAACCCGTACACTCAAAGTAAAGTTAACCCTAACCCTAAACCTAACCCTAACCCGTACCCTAACCCTAACACTAACACGTACCTAAATCTAACCCGTACCCTAACCGTAACCCTAACACGTACCTAAATCTAACCCGTACTCTAAACATAACGTGTACCCTAACATTAACCCTACCCTAACCTCTACCCTAACCCTAAACCTAACCCTTACCCTAACCCGCACCCTAACCCTAACCCTAACCCTAAACCTAACCCGTACCCTAACCCTAACCCGTCCTCTAACCCTAACCCTAACGTGTACCCTAAACCTAACCCTAACCCTAATCCGTCCCCTAACCCTAACCCTGACCCTGACCAGTAACCTAACCCTCACCCTAACCTTAACCCTAACCCGTACCCTAACCCTAACGTAAACCTAACCCTAACCCGACCCTTACCCTAACCCTAACCCTAACCCTAACACGTACCATAACCTTAACCCTAATCCGTACACTAAACCTAACCCTAACCCTAACCCTATTGCTAACCCGTACCCTAACCCTAACACTAACACTAACCCTAACCCTAACCGTAACCCCTACCCTAACACTAAACCTAACTGTAAACAGTACCCTAACCCGTACCCTAACCCTAACCCGTAACCTAACACTAACCCTAATGCGTGCCCTTTCCCTAACCCTAAACCAAACCAGTACCCTAACCCTAACCCTAACCTTAACCCTACACCATACCCTAATCCTAACCCTAACCCTAACCTTAACCCGTAACCTAACCGTAACCCTAACCCTAACGCTAACCCTAACCCTAAACCTAACCCTAAACGTAACCAGTACCCTAACCCTAACCCTAAACCTAACCTGTTCCCTAACCCTAACCCTAACACTAAACCTAACCCTAACACTACCGCTAACCCATACACTCACCCTAAACCTAACCCTAACAATAAACCTAAACCTTACCCTAACCCTAACCCGTACCCTAACCCGTACCCTAACCCTAACACGAACCTAAACCTAACCCTAACCCTAACCCTAACCCGTACCCCAACACTAACCCTACCCTTATCTGTACCCTAACCCTAAGCCTAAACCTATCCCGTAACCTAACCCGAAACCTAACCCTTACCCGTACACTAACCGTAACCTTAACCCGTACCCTTACCAAACCCTAACCCGAACCGTAACCCTAACCCATACCGTAAGCCGTACACTAACCCTAAACCTAAGCCGTACCCAACCCATAACCTAACCTAATCCTAACCATAACCCTAAACCTAACCCGTTCCCTAACCCTAACCCTAAACCAAACCAGTATCCTAACCCTAACCCTAACCCTAAACCTAACCCTAACCCGTCCCCTAACCCTCACCTTAACCCTAACGTGTATCTTAACCCTAACCTTAACCCTTAAACTAACCCTAACCTGTACCCTAACCCTAACGCTAACCCTAACCCTAACCAGTACCCTAACCCTAACCCTGTCCCTAATCCTAACCCTAAGGTGTACCCGAACCCTAAACCTAACCCTAACCAGTACCCTAAACCTAACCCTAAACCGTACCCTAACCCTAACCCGATCCCTTACTTGTCCCCTAACCGGAAACCTAACCCATACCCTAACGCTAAAACTAAACCTAACTAAACCTAACCTTAACCCTAACCGGTACCCTAAAACTAAACCTAACCCTAACCCTTACCCTAAACCTAACACTTACCCTAACAAGTACCCTAACCCGTACCTTAACCCTAACCCTAACCCGTACCCTAACCCTAACACTAACCCTAACCGTTTTCCTAACCCTAACCCTAAACCTATACCTAAACCTAACCTGTACCCTAAACCTAACCCTAACACTAACCATAACCAGTCCCCTAACCGTAACCCTAACGCTTATTCTAACCCGTACCCTAACCCTAAGCCTAACCCTAATCCATACACTAATCCTAAACCTAAACCTAACACGTACTCTACTCTCACCCTAACCCGTAACCTAACCCTCACCCTAAACCTAACCCTAACAATAAACCTAACCGTAACTCGTACCCTAACCCTAACCATAACCCGTAACCTAACCCTAAATCTAACCCGTACCCGTACCCTAACCCTTACCCTAACATGTACCTTAACCTAACCTTAAGCCTAAACCTAACCCGTACCCTCACACTAACCCTACCCTAACCTGTACCCTAACCCTAACCCCAAACCTATCCCGTACCCTTAACCTAACCCTAAAACTTACCCGTACCCTAACCGTAACCTTAACCCGTACCCTTACCAAACCCTAACCCTAACCCATACTGTAACCCTAACCCTAACCCTCACGTGTATCCTAACCCCCTCCCTAACCCTTAACCTAACCAACCTGTACCCTAATCCTAACGCTAACCCTAACCATACCACTTCCCTAACCCTAACCCTATCGCTAATCCTAACCCTAAGCCGTACCCGAACACTAAACTAACCCTAACCAGTACCCTAACCCTAACCCTAACCCGTACTGTGACCCGTACCCTAACCCTAACCCTAACCCGTTACCTAACCCTAACCCTAACCTTAACCAGTACCGTAACCCGTAACCTTACCCTAAACCTAACCCTAACCCGTACCCTAACCTTACCCTAACCCTAACCCGTACCCTAACCCTAACCCTAACTTGTCCCCTAACAGTAAACCTAACCCATACCCTAACGATAAAACTAACCCTAGCCCTAAACCTAACCTTAACACTAACCCGTACCCTAAACCTAAACCTAACCCTAACCCTAACATTAACCCTAACCCTAACCGTAACCCGTAACCTAACCCTAACCTGAACACTAACCCTAACCCCTACCCTAACCCTAACCCTAACTCGTACCTTAAACCTAACCCTAACCCGTACGCTAACCGTAACTCTAACCCTAACCGTTTTCCTACCCTAACCCTAACGCTATACCTAAACCTAACCTGTACCCTAAACCTAGATCTAACACTAAACCTAACCAGTCCCCTAACTGTAACCCTAAAGCTTATCCTAACCCGTACCCAAACCCTAAACCTAACCCTAATCCGTACCGAAATCCTAACCCTAAACCTAACACGTACCCTACCCTAACCCTAATCCGTAACCTAACCCTAACCCTAACCTTAACCCTAACCCATACCCTAACCCTAACCCTAACCCGTAACCTAACTCTAATGCTAACCCTATCCCGTAACTGAACCCTAACCCTAACACTAACCCTAAACCCTACCCTAACACTAAGCTAACCCTAAGCCGTACCTTAACCCTAAACCTAACCGGTAACCTAACCCTAAAAATAAACCTAACCCGATACCTAACACTAACCCGAACACTACCCTAACCCCTACCCTAATCCAAACCCTAACCCTAACCAGTACCCTAACACTCACCCTAACCCTAACCCGAACCCGACCCTAACCCTAACCCTAACCAGTACCCTTACCCTAACCCTAACCCTCACCCGTACCCTAACCCTAACCATAACCCTAACCCGTACCCTAAGCCGTACACTAACCCTAAACCTAAGCCATACCGTAACCCGTACCCTAAACCTAACCCTAATCCTAACCCTAAACCTAACCCGTACCATAACCCTAACCGTAAACCAAACCAGTAACCTAACCCTAACCCGTAAACTAACCCTCACCCTAACCAGTACTCTAAACCTAACCCTCACACTAACCCTAACCGTTCCCTAACCCTAACCCTAACCCTAACCAGTACCCTAACCCTAACCCCAACCCTATCCCGTCCCTTTACCCTAACCCTAACCCTAATGCGTATCCTAAACCTAACCCTTACCCTAAACCTAACCCTAACCTGTACCCTAACCCTATCCCTAATCTTAACCCTAATCCGAATTCTAACCCTAAACCTAAACCTAAGCAGTCCCCTAACCCTAACCATAACCTGTACCCTAACCCTAACCCTAACCCGTAACCTAACCCTAACCCTAACCTTAACCAGTACCGTAACTCGTACACTTACCCTAACCCTAACCCTAACCCGTACCCTAACCCTAACCATAACCCTAACCCTCGCCCGTACCCTAAACCTAACCCTAACGCGTACCCTTACCCTAACCCTAAACCAAACCAGTTTCCTAACCCTACACTAACTCTAACCTTAAACCGTAACCTACCCCTCAACCTAAACCTAACTGTTACCCGTACGTAACCCTAACCCTAAACCTAACCCTAACCCGAATGCTAACCCTAACCCTAACACTAACCAGTACACTATTGCTAACCCTAACCCTAACCCTAACCTTAACCCTAACACGTTCCCTAAACCTAACCCTAAACCTAACCCGTATCCTAACCCTAACACTAACCCCAAACCTAACCCTAAACTGTACCCTAACGCTAACCCTAAACCTAACCCTTACTAGTTCCCTAATCCTAACCCTAACGCTAATCCTAACTCCTACCCTAACCCTAACCATAAACCTACCCCGTACCCTAATCCTAACCCTAATCCATACCCTAACCCTATCCCTAACACTCACCTGTACCCTAACCCATACCTTAAACCAAACCCTAACGTGTTCCCTTACCCTAACACTAAACCAAACCAGTACCCTAACCCTAAAACTAACTCTAACCCTGAACCGTAGCCTAATCCTAAACTAACCCTAACGCTACCCCGTAACCTAACCCTAACCCTAACCAGTACCCTAACCCTAACCCTAACCCCAACCCTAACCCGTACCGTACCCCTATCCCTAACACTAACACTAACCCTAACCCGAACCCTAAACCTAACCTTAACCCTAACCCGTACCTAACCCTAACCCTAACCCTAACCAGTACCCTAAACCTAACCCTAACCCTAATCCTAACCAGTTCCCAAACGCTGAACCTAATCCTAACCCGTATCCTAACCCTAACCCGTACCCTAAACCATACCCGAACCCTAAACCTAACCCTCACTGGTACCCTAACCATAAGCCAAACCCGTACAATAACCCGTATCCTAACCCTCACCCTAACCCATAACCTATCCCTATCCCTAACCCTAACGTGTGCCCTAATCCTAACCAGTATCCTAACCCTAAACCTAACCCTAACCCTAAACCTAAATCTAACACGTACCCTAACCCTAACCCTAACCAGTACCCTAAACCTAACCTAACCCTAACCCTAACCCTAACCCGTACCCTAAACCTAACCCTAAGCCTAACCCTAACACGTACAAGTACACTAACCCTAGCCCCAAACCATACCCTAACGCTAACCCTGAACCTAACCCGTAACCTAACCCTAACCCTCACCCAAACCGTAACCCGTACCCTAACCCTAACCCTAAACCATACCCTATTCCTATCCCTAACCCTAACCTGTGCCTTAAACCTAATCCCTACCCTAATCCTAAACATAACCCTAACGCTAACCCTAACCCTAAAACGTACCCTAATCCTAAACAGTACCCTAAACCTAACCTAACCCTAACCCTAACCCGTACCTTCAACCTAACCCTAACCCTAAGCCGTAACCTAACCCTAACCCTAACCCATACCATAACCCAAAGCCTATCCTTAACCTAACCCGTACCCTAAACCTAACCCTTACCCGAACACTAAACCTAACTCGTACCCTCAACCTTACCCTAGCCATACCCTAACCCTAACCCGTACCCTAACCCTAACCCTTACACTAACCCTAACCCGTACCCTAACCCTTACCCTAACCCGTACCCAGCCCTAATACTACCACGTAACCTAACCCTAATCCTAACCCTACTGCTAGCCCTACACTCACCCTAAACCTAACCCGTACCCTAACCCTAACCCGTACCCTAACCCTAACCTAACCGGTACCCTACCCTCACCCTAACCTTCATTCTAACCTGTACCCTAACCCTAAACCTACCCCTAACCCGTACCCCTTCCTAACCCTAAACCAAACCCGTACCCTAACACTAACCCTAACCCGTACACTAAACCTAACCCTAACCCTAACCCTATTGCTAACCCAAACCCTAACCCTAACCCTAACACTAACCCTAACCCGTACCCTAACCCATTACCTAACCGTAACCCTGACCCATACGCTAACGCTAACCCTAAACCTAACCCTAACCTTAACCTTAACCCTTGCCCTAAACCTAACCATAACACTAAACCTAACCTCCACCCTAAACCTAAACCTCACCCTAACCAGTTGCCATCACCCTAAACCTAACCCTATCCCTAACCCGTACCCTTACCCTAACCCTAAGGAGAATCCTGACCCTAACCCCAAACCAATCCAGTACCCTAACACTAAGCCTAACCCTAAACCGTTCCCTAACCCTAACCCTAAGCAGTACCCTACCCTAACCCTCACCCGTACCCTAACCCGTACCCTAAACCTAACCCGAACCCTAAACCTAACCCTAACCTTAACCCGTACCCTAACCCTAAGCCTAACCCTAACCAGTACCCTAAACCTAACCCTAACCCTAAACCGTAACCTAACCCTAATGCTAACCCTAACCCTAACCCTAACCCGTATCCTAACCCTAACCCTAAACCTAACCCTAACCTGTAGCCTAAACCTAACCCTAAACCTAATCCTAACCAGTACCCTAACGCTGAACCTAATCCTAACCCTCACCCTAACCCTAACCCGTACACTAACCCATACCCGAACCCTAAACCTAACCCTCACTGGTACCCTAACCATAAGCCACACCCGTACCATAACCCGTATCCTAATCCTCACCCTAACCCATACCTATCCCTAACCCTAACCCTAACCTGTGCCCTAATCCTAACCAGTATCCTAACCCTAAACCTAACCCTAACCCTAACGCTAACTCTAACACGTACCCTAACCCTAACCCTAAGCAGTACCCTAAACCTAACCTAACCCTAACCCTAACCCGTACCCTAAACCTAACCTTAGCCTAACCCTAACCCGTACAAGTACACTAACCCTAACCCTAAACTGTACCCTAACCCTAACCCTGACCCTACCCCGTAACCTAACCCTAACCCTCACCCGTACCGTAACCCATCCCCTAACCCTAACCCTAAACCTAACACTAACCTCTACCCTACCCTAACCCTAACCCTAACCCTACCCTAACCCTAATCCTAACCTGAAACCTAACACTAACACATACCATAAACCTAACCCTAACTCTAACCCTAAACCTAACCCATACCCTAACCCTAATCCTAACCCAAACCAGTACCATAACCCTAAGCCTAAAGCTAACCCGTACCCTAACCGTTACCCTAACCCTAATCCGTACCATAACCCTAACCATAACCAACAACCTCACCCTAACCCTGTCTTTAAACCTAACCCATACCCTAACCCGTACCCTAATCCTAACACTAACCTAACCCTATCCCGTACCCTAACCCTAACACTAACCCTAACCCGTACCCTAACCAGTACCCTAACCCTACAGCTAACCCTAAACCTAACCCGTATCCTAACCCTAACCATAACCTAACCTATACCTAACCGTAACCCATTACTGTACCGTAACCCGTACCCTAACCCTAACCCTAACCCGTAACCTAACCCTAACCCTAACCTTAACCCTAAACCGTACCCCTACCCTAACCCTTACCCTAAACCTAACCCAAACCCATACCCTAACCTTAATCAGTACCCAACCCTAACCCTAACCCAAACCTAACCCTAACCTGTACCCTAACCCTAACCCTAACCCTAATCAGTACCATAACCCTAACTCTAACCCTAACCCGTTCCCTAACCCTGACTCTACCCCTAACCAGTACCCTAACGCTAACCATAACCCTACCACGTACCCTAAACCTAACCCTAAACCTAACGCTTGACCTATCCCTAACCATAACCCTCAACTTAACCCTTACCTGTAACCTAAAGCTAACCCTAACCCTAACCCTAACCAGTACCCTAACCCTAATCCATACCCTAATCCTTTCCCTAACCCTAAACAGTACCCTAAACCTAACCCCAACCCTAACACTAAACCTAACCCGTAACCTAACCCTAACCCCAACCCGTACCCTTACCCTAACCCTATACCTGACAATAACCCGTACCCTAACCCTTACCCTAACCAGTAACCTAACCCTAACACTAACCCTAACCCTAACCCTAACCCGTGCTCTAAATCTTACCCTAACGCGTACCCTTACCCTAACCCTAAACCAAACCAGTACCCTAATCCTAACCCTAACCTTAACCCTCCACCGTACCCTAACCCTACCCCTAACCCTAACCCATAACCTAACCTAACCTTAACCCTATCCCTAACCCGTACCCTACCCCTAAACCTAAACCTAACCAATACCCTAACAATAACCAAAACCGTAACCCGTTCCCTAACCCTAACCCTAATTCTAACCCGTATCCTAACCATAACCCTCACCCTAAGCCTAACCCTAACCTGTACTCTAACCCTAACCCTAATCCTTACCAGTTCCCTAACCCTAACCCTAACCCTAATCCTAAACCGTACCCTAACCCTAAACTTAACCCTAATCCATACCCTAAACCTAAACCTATTCCTAACCAGTACCTTAAAACTAACCCTAAACCGTAATGTAAGCCGTACCCTAACCCTAACCGGAAACCATAAACTAATCCTTACCCTAACCCGTACCCTTACCCTAACCCTAACCCTAACCCTAACTCTAACCCTAACCCTCACCCTCACCCGTACCCTAACCCTAACCCTAACGCTAACCGGTACCCGAAACCTAACCATAACCCGAACCCATTCCCTAACCCGTATCCTCACCCTAACCCTCACCCGTACCCTAACCTAACCCTAACCCTAAACCTAACCCGTAACCTCACCCTTATCCGACGCCGTACCGTAACCCTAACCCACACCCTAACCCTAACCCTTACACTAACGCTAACCCGTACCCAAACCTAACCCTAACCCGTACCCTAAACCGTACCCTAAACGGAACACTAAACCTAAACCGTACCCGAACCCTAACCCGTACCCTAACCCTAACCCTCAACTTAACCCTAACCCTAACCCAACCCCAAAACTGGACATTCACCCTAACCCTAACCCATACCCTAACCTTAACCCGTAACCTAACCCTAACCCTTACTCTAACCCTAACCCGTACTAATCATAACCCTAACCAGTACCCTAACTCTAACCCTAACACTAACCAGTACCCTAACCCTAACCCTAACCTGTACCCTAACCCTAACCCTAAACCGTATCCTTACCCTAACCCTAACCCTAAACCTAACGTGATACTGTACCCTAATCCTAACCCTAAACCTAACCCGTACCCTAACCCTAACCCTCACGCTAACCAGTACCCTAAACCTAACCCTAACCCGTACCCGTACCCTACCCTAACCCTAACCCGTAACCTAACCCTAACCCTAAACCGTACCCTAACCCTACCCCTAAACCGTACCCTACTCCGTACCCTAACCTAACCCGTACCCTAAACCTAACACTTACTGTAACACTAACCCGTACCCTAACCCTTACCCTTACCAGTACCGTAACCCTAACACTAACCTTAACCCTAACCCGTACCCTAACCCTAAACCCTACCCCTAAACATAACCCGTACCCTTACCTTAACCCTAACACTAACCCGTACCAAAACCTATCCCGTACACTAAACCTAACCCTAAACCTAACTCGTATGGGGTTAGGGTATGCTTTCCCGTACCCTAACCCTAACCCTAACACTGACCCAGCCCGTACCCTTAAACTTACCCTAACCATAACCCTTACCCGTACCCAAACGCTAACCCTAACCCTAACCCTAATCTTAACCCTAACACGTTCCCTAAACCTAACCCTAAACCTAACCCTAACCCCTACCCTAATCCTAACCCTAACACTAACCCGTTCCCTAACCCTAACGCTAACGCGTACCCTTACCGTAAACGTAAACCAAACCAGCACTCTAACCCTAACTCTAACCCTATCCCTAAACCGTACCCTAACCCTAATGTTAAACCTTACCCTAAACCGTAACCTAACAATAAACCTAAACCATACCTTAACAATAACCCTAACCCGTACCCTAAACCTAACCCTAACCCGTACCCTAACACTAACCCTAAACCAAACCCTAACCCGTACCCTAAACTAAACCTAACCCGTACCCTTACCCTAACCCTAACCCTAACCCATACCCTAAGACGTGCCCTAACACTAAATCTAAGCCGTACCCAAACCCGTACACTAACCCAACCCTAAATCTAAACCTAAACCTAACCCATACCCTAACACTAAAACTAAACCAAACCAGTACCCTAACCCTAACCCTAAACCTAACCCTAGCCCTAAACCGTACCATAACCCTAACCCTAACCCTTACCCTAACTTGTAACCTAACCCTAACACTAACCCGTACCCTATCCCTAACCCTAACCCTAACCAGTACCCTAAACCTAACTCTAACCCTAACCCGTACCCTAACCCTATCCCTAACCCTAACCCTAACCCGTACACTACCACTAACCCTACCCTAACCTGTACCCTAATCCTAACCCTAACCCTAAACCTACCCCTATCCCGTACCCTAACCCTAACCCTAACCCGTACCCTAACCCTAACCCTAACCCTAACCAGTACCCTAAACCTAACCCTAAATCATACCCTTACTCTAACTCTAACCCTAACCGGTACCCTAAACCTAACCCGTACCCTAAGCCATACACTAACCCTCAACCTAAGCCGTACCCTGAACCATAACCTAACCTAACCCTAGTCTAAACCTAAACCTAACCCGTACCCTAACCCTAACCCTAAAACAAACCAGTACACTAACCCTAACCCTAACCCGAACCCTAACCCTAAGCCTAACCCTGACACTCACCTGTTTCCTAACCCTAACCCTAACCCTCACACTCACCCGTACCCTAATCCTCACCCTAACCCTAACCAGTACCCTAACCCTAACCCTAAACCGTATGCTAACCCGTACCCTAACCCTAACCCATACCCTAACCGTAAACCTTATTCTAAACATAACCCGTCGCCTAACCCTAAACCTAACCCGTAACCTAACCTTAACCCACACCTTACCCAGTACCGTAACCCGTAACCTAACCCTAACCTAACCCGTAATCTAAACCTAACCCTAACCCTAACCCATAGCCTGACATTAACCCCATCCGTAACCCACACCCGTACCCTAAACCTAACCCTAACCCTAACCAGTACCCTAAACCTAACCAAAACCCGTTCCCTAACCCGTAACCTAACCCTAACCCTAAACAGTACCCTAACACTAACCCTAACTCTTACACTAACTCTAACCCGTACCCTAAACCTAACCCTAACCAGTACCCTAACCATAACCCTAACCTAACCCGTTCCCTAACCCTAACCCTAACCCTAACCCGTAACTTAACCCTAACCCGGACCCTAACCCATACCCTAACACTAACCCCTACCCTAATCCGTCCCTAACCCATACCAGCCCTAACCATAACCCATAACCTAACCCTAACCCTAACCCTACCCCTAACCCGTACACTCATCCTCACCCTAACCCGTACCCGAAACCTAACCCGTACCCTAACCCTAACCCTTACTCTAACCCTAACCGGTACCCTAACCCTAACCCTACAGAGTCCCCAAACCCTAACCCTAACCTTAACCTTAACCCATACCCTAACCCTAAACTTTACCCTAACCCTAACCCGTACGCTTACCCTAAACCTAAACCTAACCTCTACTCTAACCCTAACCATAACCAGTACAATAAACCTAACCCTAGCCCTAACCCTATTGCTAACCTGTTCCCTAACCCTAACCCTCACTCTAAACCTAACCCTAAACCGAATCCTAACCCTAACCCGTACCCTAATCCTAACCCATACACTAAACCTAAACCTAAACCTAACCCGTTCCCTAGCCCTAAACCATACCCTAACCGGTACCCTAACCCGTACCTAGCCCTAACCCTAACCCGTAACCTAACCCTTACCCTAACCCTACCCATAACACGTACTCTCACCCTAAACCTAACCCTAACACTAAACCTAATCCTAACCCGTAACCTAACCCTAACCCTAAATCTATCCTGTATCCTAACCCTAACAATAAGCCTAACACGTACCTAACCCTAACCCTAAACCTAACCTGTACCCTAACACTAACCCTAACCTAAACTGTACCCTAACCCTAACCCTAACCCAAACCCTAAACCTATCCGGTACCCTAACCGTAACCCTAAACTTAACCCTAACCGTATCCCGTAGCCTAACCCGTACCCTACACCTAACCCTATCCCTAACCCGTACCCGAACACTAACACTAACCCTAACCCATACCCTAAACCTAACCCTAAACCGTACCCTTACCCTAACCCTAACCGTAACTGGTACCCTAACCCTAACCTGTACCCTAAGCCATACACTAACCCTAAACCTAAGCCGTACCCTAACCCGAACCCTAACCTAACCCTAACTCTAACCCGAAACCTAACCCTTACACTAACCCTAACCCTAAACCAAACCAGTACCCTAACCCTAACCCTAACTCTAACCCGTACCATAACCCTAAACCTTATCCTAACCCGTACACTAATCCTAATCCTAACCAGCACCCTTAACCTAACCCGTACACTAACCCTAACCCTCACCTATGTCTAACCCTAACACTAATCCTAACCAGTACCCTAACACTAACCCTAATTCTAACCCTATCCTGTACCCTAACCGTAACCCCTACTGGTACCCTAAAACTAAACCTAACGCTAACCCGTAAACTAACCCTAACCCTTCCCGTACCCTAACCCTAACCCTAACACTAACACTCAACTGTACCCTAACTCTAACCCTAACCCTAACTCTAAACCTAACCCGTACCCTCACCCTTAACCTAAGCCGTACCCTAACCCTACCCCGTAACCTAACCCTAACCCTTACACTAGGCCTAACCCGTACCCTAACCCTAACACTAACCAGTACCCTAAACCTAACCCTAACCCTTACCCGTACCCTAACCCTAAAATAACCCATAACCTAACCCTAACCCTAACCTGTACCCTAAACCTAACCCGTACCCTAACCCGTTCCCTAACTCGTACCCAGCCCAAACCCTACCCCGTAACATAACCCTAACCCTAACCCTACTTCTAACCCGTACACTCACCCTAAACCTAACCCATAACCTAACCCTTACCCATACCCTAACCCTATCCCTAACCAGTACCCTAACCCTAACCCTTACCTTAACCCTAACCCGTACCCTATCCCTATACCTAACCCTAACCCGTATCCTTACCCTATACCTAACCCGTACCCTAACCCTAACCCTAACCCGTACACTAAACCTAACACTAACCCTAACCGTATTGCTAACCCGTACCATACTCATAAACCTAACACTAACCCTAACCCGTACCCTAACCGGTAAACTAACCGTAAACCTAACCCATACCCTAACGCTAACCCTAAACCTAACCCTAAACCTAACCCTTACCTTAACCCTAACCCGTTCCCTAAACCTAACCATAACCGTAACCCTAACCCATACCCTAAAACTAAACCTAACCCTAACCAGTAACCTAACCCTAAACGTAACCCTAACCCTCACACGTACTCTAACCTAACCCTATCCCTAACACTAAACCTAACCCGTTCCCTCACTCTTACCCTAAGCCGTACCCTAACCCTAACCCGTACTCTAACCCTAACCCTAACCTAAACCATAACCCATACCCGAACCCTAACCCTAACCCATACCCTTAACCTAAACGTAACCCTAACCCGTATCCTAACCCTAACCCGAACACTTAACCTATCCCTAACCCTATCCCTAATGCTAACCCGTCCCCTAACCCTAACCCTAACATTAACGTTAACCCGTTCCCTAACCGGTACCCTAACCGTAACACTAACCCGTACTCTAACGCTAAACCTACACCTAACCCTAACCGTACTTTAACCCTCTCCCGTACCCTAAACCTAACGCTAACCCTAACCCTAACACGTTGCCTAACCCTAACCCTAACTCTAACCAGTACCCTAACCCTAACCCTAACTCTAACCGGTACCCTAACACTAACCCTACCACTAACCAGTATCCTAACCGTAACCTGAGTTACGTAATCCTAACCCTAAACCTAAACCGTAACCGTAATCCTAACCCTAAACCTAAAACTAACCTCTAACTTAACCCTAACCCTAACCCTAACCAGTACCGAAAACCTAACCCTAACCGTAATCCTAACCCTAGTCCGTACCCTAACCTTAATCCGAACCCTAACGTGTACCCTAACCCTAACCCTAACCTGTACCGTAACCTGTACCCTAACCCTAAAGTTAACCCGTACCCTAACCCTATACCTAACCCGTAACCTAACCGTAAACCTAACCCGTGCCCTAATCCTAACCCTAACCCTAACCCTAACCCTAACCCTAACCCTAACCCTCACCCGTACCCTAACCCTAACCCTAACCCTGAACCTAACCCGTACCCTCACCCTTACTCTAAGCCGTACACTAACCCTAACCCGTACTCTAACCCTAACCCTTACACTAAACCTAACCCGTACCCTATCCTTAACCCTAACCCATACACTAACCCTAACCCGTACCCTAAACCTAAACTTAACCCTAACCCAAACCCTAACCCGTAACCTAACCCTAACCCTACCCCATACCCTAAACCTAACCCGTACCCTAACCCGTACCCTAACCCGTACGCAGCCCTCACCCTGCTCCGTAAACTAACACTAACCTTAACCCTACTGCTAACCCGTATACTCACCCTAAACCTAACCCGTCCCCTAAACATAACCCGTACCCTAACCCTAACCCTAACCCTAACCAGTATCCTAACCCTAACCCTAAGCCTAACCCTAGACCTAACCCTAACCTCTACCCTAACCCTAAGCCTAACCCTAGACCTAACCCTAACCTCTACCCTAACCCTAAACCTAACCAGTACCCCAACCCTAACCTTAACCCTAACCTTAACCATTACCGTAACCCGTACCCTAACCCTAACCCTAACATTAACCCTAAACTGTACGCTAACCCGTTCTCTATCCGTAACCCTAACTCGTACCCTAACGCTAAACCTAACCCTAACCCTAACCCGTACCCTAAACCTAACCCTAACCCTTACCAGTACCCTAACCCTAACCCAAACGCGTACCCTTCCCCTACCCCTAATCCCAATCCATACCCTAACCCTAACCCGCACACTAACCCTAACCCTAACCCGTACCCTAACCGATACCCTGACCCTAACCCTAAACCTAACCCTACACCTTACCCTACCCTAACCCTAACCCTAAACGAAAGAGTACCCTAACCCTACCCTAATCCTAAACCGTACCCTAACCCTAAACCTAACCTTAACCCTAACCCTAACCCTAACCCGTAACCTAACCCTAACCCTAACCCTCACGCTAATCCTAACCCTAACCCTAAACCTAACCTTACCCTAACCCGTACCCTAAAACTAACCCTAACCCTAACCAAAACCCCTATCATAACCCTAACCCTAACCCTAACCATGACCATAACCCTAAACCTAACCCTTACCCTAACCCTAACCCTAACCCTAAAACAAACAGTACCCTAACCCTAACCCTAACCCTCAACGGTACCCTAACCCTAATCCTAACCATAACCCTAACCCTTACCCGTAACCTAACCCGAACCCTAACCCGTACCCTAACCCTAACCCTAAAACTAATCCTAACCCATACTCTAAACCTAACCCTAATCCTAACCAGTATCCTAACCCTAGCCCTAACCCTAACCCGTACCCTAACCCTAACCCTCACCTGTACTATTACTGTAACCCTAAACCTTAACTGTACCCTAACCCTAACCCGTACCCTAAGCCGTACACTAACCTTAACACTAACACATACCCTTACCCCTACCCTAAATCTAAACCTATCCCGTAAACTTACCCAAAACTTAACCCTAACCCAAACCCTAACCCTAACCCTTACCGGTACACTAAACCTAACCCTATCCCTAACCCTAACCCTAGCCCCTACCCTAACCCTAACACTAACTCTAACCCTAACCCGTACCCTAAGCCGTACACTTGCCCTAACCCCTATCATAACCCTAGCTCTAACCTAAACAGTACCCTAACCCTAACCCGAACTTGTACCCTAACCCTAACCCTATCACTAACACTAAAACCGTACCCTACCCCTCATCCTAATCCTTAACCTAAACCGTAACCTAACCCTAAACCTCACCCATACCGTCACCCTTACCCTAACCCTAAACCGTAACCTAAACCTAACCCTAACCAGTACCCTACCCTAACCATACACCAACCCGTCCCCTAACCCTTACCCTAAACATAACCCTAACCAGTACACTAAACCTAACCATAACCATAACCCGTACCCTAACCCATACCGTAACCCGTACACAGCACTAACCCTCACCCATAACCAAACCCTAACACTAACCCTACCCCTAACCCGTACTCTCACCCTAAACCTAACCCTAACCCTAACCCGTAACCTAACCCTAACCCTAACCCTAAACATAACCCGTTCCCGAACCCTAACCCTATTCCTAACACGTACCTAACCCTAACCCTAATCCTAACTCTAACCCGAACCCTAAAACTAACCCTACCCTAACCTGTACCCTAACCCTAACCCTAACCCTAACCCTAACCCTAACCGGTACCCTAACACTAACCCATACCCTAAGCCATACACTTACCCTAAATCTAAGCTGTACTCTGCCCCGTACCCTAACCTAACCCTAACTCTAACCCTAAACTAACCTTGTCCCTAACTCTAACCCTAAACCAAACCAGTACCCTAACCCTCACCCTAACTCTAACCCTAACCCGAACCCTAAACTGTACCATAACACTAACCCTAACACTAACCCGTAACCTAACCCTAACCCTAACCCATACCCTAACCCTATCCCGTACCCTAAACAGTACCCTAACCCTAACCCGTACCCTAACCCGTACCCTAAACCTAACCCTAAACCTAACGCATTTCCTAACCCTCACTCTAACCCTAAACCTAACACTAACCTGTACCCTAACCCTAACCCTAACCCTAACCAGTACCCTAACCCTAACCCTAACCCTAACCCGTACCCGTACCCGTAACCTAACCCTAAGACTAACCCTAACCCTCACCCGTACCCTTACCCTAACCCTAACACTAACCCTCACCCTTCCGCTATCCCTAACCTAACCCTAACAAGTACCCTAACCCTAACCCTAAACCTAAACCGTACCCTAACCTGTACCCTAACCCTAACCCGTAACCTAACCCTAAACCTTATTCTCACTGTAACCCGTTCCCTAACCCTAACCCTTACACGTAACCTAACCCTAACCTTAACCTTGCCCAGTTCCGTAACCCGTAACCTAGCCCTAACCCTAACCCGTAACCTAAACTTAAACCTAACCCTAACCCATACCATAACATTAACCCCAACCCTAACCCTCACCCGGACCCTAAACTTAACCCTAACCAGTAACCTAACCTTAACCCTAATCCTAACCCTTAACCTAACATGTAATCTAATCCTAACCCTAACCAGTACCCTAAACCTAACCCTAACTCTTACACTAAACCTAACCCGTACCCTAAACCTAACCCTAACCAGTAGCCTAACCGTAACCCTAAACCCAACCCGAACCTTAACCCTAACCCTAACCCGTAAACTAACCCTAACCCATAAACTAACCCTAACCAGTACCCCTACCCGTAACCTAACCCTAACCGGTACCCTAACCCATACTCTAACCCGTAACCAGCCCTAAACCTCACCCGTTCCCAAACCCTAACCCTAACCCTATCCCTAACCCAGATAGTTACCCTCACCCTAACCCATACCCTAACCCTAACCAGTACCCTAACCCTAACCCTTACTCTAAACCTTACCGTTACCCTCACCCAAACCCTACCTAGTACCCGAACCCTAACCCTAACCTTGAACTTAACCCGTACCCTGACTCTAAACCTAACCCTAAACCTAACCCGTACACTTACACTAACCCTAACCCTAAACCGTACTCTAACCCACACCATAACCCGTACATTAACACTAACCCTAGCCCTAACCCTATTGCTAACCCATTCCCTAACCCTAACCCTATCCCGTACCCTAACCCTAACCCGAAACCAAACCAGTACCCTAACCCTCACCCTAACCCTAACCCGAACCCTAACACCTACCCGTAACCTAAACCTTACCCTAACCCGTACCCTAACCCTAACCCGTACCCTAGCCCTAACCCTAACCAGTACCCTAACCCTCACCCTAACCCTAACCCTAACCCGAACCCTAACACCTACCCGTAACCTAAACCTTACCCTAACCCGTACCCTAACCCTAACCCGTACCCTAGCCCTAACCCTAACCAGTACCCTAACCCTAACCCTAACCCTAACCCTGACTCTAACCCTAAACCTAACGCATTTCCTAACTCTCACCCTAACCTTAAACCTAACACTAACCTGTACCCTAACCCTAACCCTATCCCTAACCAGTACCCTAACCCTAACCCTAACCCTAACCCTAAGACTAACCCTAACCCTCACCCGTACCCTAACCATAACCCTAACACTAACATTCACCCGTACGCTATCCCTAACCTAACCCTAACCAGTACCCTAACCCTAAACCGAAACCTAAACCTGTACCCTAACCCTAACCCGTAACCTAACCCTAAACCTTATTCTCACCGTAACCCGTTCCCGAACCCTAACCCTAACCCGTAACCTAACCCTAACACTAACCCGTAACCTAAACTTAACCCTAACCCTAACCCGTACCATAACATTAACCCCAACCCGTAACCTAAACCTAACCCCATCCCTAACCAGTACCCTAACCCTAAACCTAAACCTAACCCGTAAACTAACCCGGAATCTAAACCTAACCCTAACCAGTACCCTAACCCTAACCCTAACCCTTACACTAACCCTCACCCGTACCCTAAACCTAACCCTAACCAGTACCTTAACCATAACCCTAAACCTATCCCGTACCTTAACCCTAACCCTTACCCTAACCCATAAACTAACCCTATCCCGGACCCTAACCCATACCCTAACCCTAACCCGTACTCTAACCCATACTCTAACCCGTACCCAGCCCTAAACTTCACCCGTTACCAAACCCTAACCCTAACCCTACCCCTAACCCGGATACTCACCCTCACCCTAAACCATACCCTAACCCTAACCCGTACTCTAACCCATACTCTAACCCATACCCAGCCCTAAACTTCACCCATTACCAAACCCTAACCCTAACCCTACCCCTAACCCGGATACTCACCCTCACCCTAACCCATACCCTAACCCTAACCCGTACCCTAACCCTAACCCTTACTCTAACCCTAACCAGTACCCTAACCCTAACCCTACCTAGTACCCGAACCCTAACCCTAACCTTAACCTTAACCCTTACCCTGACTCTAAACATAACCCTAAACCTAACCCGTACCCTTACCCTAACCCTAACCCTAACCCTAACCCTAAACCTAACCCGTAACCTAACCGTAACCCTAACCCTACGCCTAACCCGTACACACACCCTAAGCCTAACCCTAACCCTAAACCTAACCCTAACTCATACCCTAAATCTAACTCTAACCCGTAACCTAACCCTAACCCTAACCCTAACCCGTACCCTAAACCTAACCCTAACACGTACCTAAACCTAACCCTAACCCTAACCCATACCCTAACACTAACCCTACCCTAAATTGTACCCTAAACCTAACCCTAAACCAAACCCTATTCCATAACCTAAATCTAATCCTAACCCTAACTTGTACCCTAACCATGACCCGTACCCTAACCCTAAACCTAACGCGTACCCTAAACCTAACCTTAACCCTAACCAGTACCCTCACACTAAGCCTAACCCTAAACTTAACCCGTACCCTAACCCGTTACCTAACCTAACCCTTAACCTAACCCTAAACCTAACTCGTACCCTAACCCTAACCCTAAACCAAACCAGTACCCTAACACTAACCCTAACCCTAAACCTAACCCTTACCCTGACCCTTACCCTAAGCCGTACCCTAACCCTAACCCGTACCCGAACTCTAACTCTTACACTTAACCTAACCTATACCCTAACCCTAAACCTATCCAGTACCCTAATCCTAAACCTAACCCTAACCCGTACCCTAAACCTAACCCTAACCCTGACCCTAACCCTTACCCGTACCCTAAGCCGTACACTAACCCTAACCCTAAACCTAACCCGTTCCCTAACCCTATCGCTAAACCAAAACAGTACCCTAACCCTAACACTAAGCTTAACCCTAAACTGTACCATAACCCTAACCCTAACCCTAACCCTAAACCGTAACCTAACCCTAACCCTAACCCGTACCCTAAACCTGACCCTAACCGTACCCTAACACTAACCTAACCGTAACTCCTACTCTAACGTTAACCTAAACCTAACCCGAAACCTAAACCTAACCATAACCCGATCACTAACCCGGACCGTAACCCTAACCCTATACCTAACCCGAACCCGTACCCTAACCCTAACCCGTACCCAGCCCGAACCCTAACCCTAACCCATACCCTAATCCGTACCCTAACCCTAACCCTAACCCGTACCCTAACCCTAATTCTCACCCGTACCATAACCTGTACCCTAACCCTAACCCTAACCCATGCCCTATTCCTATCCCTAACCCTAACATGTGCCCTAAACTTAACCCGTACCCTAACCCTAAACCTAACACTAACCCGAACCCTAACCCTAAAACGTACCCTAACCCTAACCCGAACCCTAACCAGTACCCTAAATGTAACCTAACCCTATCCCTAACCCGTACCCTCAACCTAAACCTAACCCTAAACCGTAACCTAACCCTAAGCCTAACCTGTACCCTAACCCTAAACCTAACCCTAAACCTCACCCGTATCCTAACCCTAACACTCACCCGAACACTAAACCTAACCCGTACCCTCAACCTTACCCTAAGCCCTACCCTAACCCTAACCCGTACCCTAACCCTAACCATAACCAGTACCCTAAACCTAACCCTAACCCTAACCCGTACCCTCACCCTAAACCTAACCCTAACCCTAACCCTACCCTAACCCGTACCCGAACCCATACCCAGCCCTAACCCTACCCAATAACCTAACCCTAACCCTAACCCTACTGCTCACCCTAAACGTAACCTGTACCCTAACCTTAACCTGTACTGAAACCTAACCCTAACCAGAACCCTAACCCTAAACCTAACCTTAACCCTAACCTGTACCCTAACCCTAAACCTAACCCTAAAGCGGACCCTTACCCTAACCCTAAACCTAACCCATACCATAACCCTAATCCGAACCCGTACACTAAACCTAACCCTAACCCTAACCCTACTGCTAACCCGTACCCTAACCCTAACCCTAACACCAACCCTAACCCGGACCCTAACCCGTAACCTAACCGTAACCCTAACCTATGCCCTAACGCTAACCCTAAACCTATGCCTAACCTTAACCCTAACCCGTACCCTAAACCTAACCATAACCCTAACCCTAATGACATCCCTAAACCTAAACCTAACCCTAACCAGTACGCTAACCCTAAACCTAACCCTAACCCTCACCCGTACCCTAACCCTAAACCTAATGAGTACCCTGACCCTAACCCCAAACCAAACCAGTACCCTAACCCTAACACTAACCCTAAACCTAAACCGTACCCTAACCCTAACCCTAACAATTACCCTACCCTAACCCTAACCCTAACCCGTACCCTAACTCTAACCCTAACCCTCAACCTACCCTAACCCGTACCCTAACCCGTACCCTAACCCTAACCCGTACCCTACCCCGTACCCTAAGCCATACACAGCCCTAAACCTACCCCTAACCTAACCCTAACCCTAACCCTACTGCTAACCCATACACTCAACCTAACCCTAACCCGTACCCTAACTCTAACACTAACCCGTACCCTAACCCTAACCCTAACGCTATCCCGTACCGATCCCTAACCATATCCCTAACACTAACCCATACCCTAACCCTAAACCTAACCCTAACCAGTACCCTAACCCTAACACTAACTCTAACCCTAACTCGTACTCTAACCCTAAACCTAACCGTAACCCTAAACCTAAACCTAACCATAAACCGAACAGTAACCCGGATCGTAACCCTAACCCTAAACATAACTTGAACCCGTACCCTAACCCTAACCTAACCCTAACCTCTACCCTAACCCGTAACCTAACCTAACCCTAACCCATACCCTAACCCTAACCCTAACCCTAACCCGTAACCTTACCCTAACCCTAACGCTATCCCGTACTGTAACCCTAACGATAACCCTAACACTAACCCGTACCCTATCCCTGAACCTAACCATAACCAGTACCCTAAACCTAACACTAACTCTAACCCTAACTCGTACTCTAACCCTAAACCTAACCGTAAACCTAAACCTAAACCTAACCCAAAACCGTAACCTAACCCTATCCCTAACCCATACCCTAAACCTAACCTTAACAGTAACACTAACACTAACCCTAAACCTAACTCGTACTCTAACCCTAAACCTAACTCTAACCCTAACCCGTAACTTTACTCTAACCCTAAACCTAACCAGTACCCTAACCCTACCCTCTCCAGTACCCTAACCCTAACCCTAACCCTATCCCCAACCCTAACCCATACCCTAACCTTAACCCTAACCCTAACACGTACCCTAACCCTAACCCTAACCAATACCCTAAACCTAACCCTAAACATAACCCTATCCGTACCCAACCCTAACACTAACCCGTAACCTAACCCTAACCCTAACCCGTAACCTAACCCTAACCCTAACCGTAACACGATCCGGTACCCTAACCCTAACCCTAACACCAACCCTAACCCCTACCCTAACAATAACCCTAACCCTTAACAGAACCCTAACCCTAACCCTAAACCAAACCCGTACGATTACCCTAACCTCAACCTGTACCCTTACCATAACCCTAACACTAAACCGTACCCTAACCCTAACCCTTTCCCGTACCCTAAGCCATACACTAACCCTAACCCTAAACCTAAACCTAACCCGTACTATAACCCTAACGCTAATCCAAAGCAGTACCCTAACCCTAACCCTAACCCTAAACTGTACCATAACCGTAACCCTAAACCTAAACCGTAACCTAACCCTAACCCTAACCCGTTCCCTAAACTTAACCCTAACCGTAAGCCTAACACTAACCCGTACCCTAACCCTAACCAGTACCCTAATCCTAACCCTACCCTATCCCGTACCCAAACCCTAAACCTAACACTAACCCTATACCGTACCCTTACCTGTACCCTAATCGTAAACATAACCCGTACCGTATCGCTAACCCTAACCCTCACCCTGAACCTAACCTTAACGCTAACCCGTACCCTAAACCTAACCCTAAGCCTTACCCCTACCCTAACTCTAACCGAAACCCTAACCAGTACCCTAACCCTAACGCTAACCGTAACCCTAAACCGTACCCTAACCCTAACGCGTACCCTTACACTATCCCTAAAGCAAACCAGTACCCTAACCCTTACCCTAACCCTAACCCTAAACAGTAACCTAACCCTAACCCTAACCCTACCCCTAACCCGTAACCTAAACCTAACCCCAAACCATACCCTAACCCTAAACCTAACCCTAACACGTACCTTAACCCTCACCCTAAATCTAACCAGTACACTAACCCTAACCCTTACCATAACCAGTAACCTAACCCTAACCCTAAACCTAATCCTAACCCGTACACTAATCCTAATGCTAACCCTAATCCGTACCCAAACCCTAACCCTAACCCTAACCGGTACGCTAAGCATAACCCTAACCCGTACCGTAACCCGTAACCTAACACTAACCCGAACCCGGAACCTAACTCCAACCCTATCCCTAACCAGAACCGTAACCCGTACCCTAATGCTAACCCTAAACCGTAACCTAACCGTAACCCGAACCCTAACCGTAACCTAACGCTAACCCTAACCGTAACACTCACCTGTACCCTAATCCTAACCCTAACACTAACCAGTACCCTAACCCTAACCTACCTCTTACCCGTACCCTAACCCGTACCCTAACCCTAACCCTAACCAGTACTCTAAACCTAACCCTAACCCTAAACCTAACCAATACCCTATCCCTTTCCCTAACCCTTACCTGTATCCTAAACCTACTGCGTACCCTAACCCTATACCTAACCCTAACACGTACCCTTACTCTAACCCTAACCCTAACCCATACCCTATCCCTAAACCGTACCCTAACCCTAACCCTAACCCTAAACCTAAGCCGAAACTCTAAACCTAATCCTAACCCTAACCCTAAACCTAACCCTAACACTTTCCCGAACCCTAACCCTAAACCCTAACCCCTACCCTAACCGGTACCCTAACCTGTACCCTAACCTGTACCATAAACCTAAACTTAATCCTAACCTGTACCCTAATCCTAACCCTAACCCTCACCCTAACCCTAACCCGTACCCTAATCCTAACCCTAACCAGTATCCTAACCCTAACACTAATCCTAACCAGTACCCTAACACTAACCCTAATTCTAACCCTAACCCTAACCCTAACCCGTACCCTAACCCTAACACTAACTCTAACCCTAACCCGTAACCTAACCGTTACCCTAACCCATAGCCTGACACTAACCCTAACCCTAACCATAACCCTAACCTTCACCCTAACCCATTCCCTAAACCTGACCATAACCGTAACCCTAAGCCCTACCCTAAAACTAAACCTAACCCTAACCAGTACCCTAAACTTAAACCTAACCTTAAACCTCACCCGTAGCCTAACCCTAACCCTAACATTAACACTAAACCTAACCCGTACCCCCACCCTTACCCTTAGCCGTAACCTATCCCTAACCCATACCCTAACACTAAGCCTTACCCTAACCCTAACCCATACCCTAACCCTAACCCTAACCAGTACCCTAAACCTAACCCTAACCCTAACCCTAACCCTAACCCTAACCCATACCCTAACACTAAGCCTTACCCTAACCCTAACCCATACCCTAACCCTAACCCTAACCAGTACCCTAAACCTAACCCTAACCCTAACCCGTACCCTAACCCTAAACCTAACCCTAAACCTAACCCGTAACCAAAACCTAACCATAACCCTAACCTGTACCCTAACCCTACCCGGTACCCTAACCCGTACCCTAACCCGTACCCAGCCTTAACCCTATCACATAACCTAACCCTAACCCTAACCCTACTGCTAACCCGTACACTCACCCTAAACGTAACCCGTCCCCTAACACTAACCCGTACCCTAACCCTAACCCTAACCAGTACACTATCCCTAACCCTAACCTTAACCCTACCCCATACCCTAACATTAAACCTAACCCTAACCTGTACCCTTACCCTAACCCTAACCCTAACCCATACCCTAACCTAACCCTAACCCTAAACCGTACCGTAACTCTAACCCTAACCCTAACCAGTATCCTAACCCTAACCTTAAACCTCACACTAACCTCTACCCTAACACTAACCCTAACCCTAACCCCAGCCCGTAACCTATACCTACACCTAAGGCGTACCCTGAACCTAACCCAAAACCAAACCCGTACCCTAACGCTAACCCTCACCCTAACCCTAACCCTAAACTGTACCCTAACCCTAACCCTAACCAGTACCCTACCCTAACCCGAACCCTATCCCGTACCCTAACCCTAACCCGAACCCTAACCCTAACCCATACCTTAACCCTAACCCGTACCCTTACCCTAACTGTACACTAAACCTAACCCGTACCCTAACCCTAACCCTAACCAGTGCCCTAACCCTAACCTTAACCTTAACCCTAACCCGTACCCTAACCCTAACCCTAACCGTAACCCGTACCCTTAACCTAAGCCTAACCCTAACCCGTACCCTAACCCTAACCCATACCCTTAACCTAAGCCTAACCCTAACCCGTACCCTAACCCTAACCCGTACACAAAATCTAACCCTAACCCTATAGCTAACCCGTACCCTAACGCTAACCCTAACATTAACCCTTACCCGTTCCCTAACCTGTACCCTATCCGTAACCCTTACCCGTACCCTAATGCTAAACCTAACCCTAAACCTAACTGTAAACTGAACCCTCACCCGTACCCTAATCCTAACCCTAAACCTAACTCTTACTCTAACCCTAACCCGTACCGTAACCCTAACCCTAACCCTAACCAGTGACCTAACCCTAACCTTTACCTTAACCCTAACACGTACCCTAACCCTAAACCTAACCCTATCCCTTAACGGTAACCTAACCGTAACCCTATCCCAAACCCATACCCTAACTCTATCCCGTACCCTACCCCGTACCCTGCGCATACACAGCCCTAAATCTACCCCTAACCTAACCCTAACCGTAACCCTACTGCTAACCCGTACACTCAACCTAAACCTAACCCATACCCTAACCCTAACCCGTACCCTAACCCGTAACCTAACCCTAACACTAACCCGTACCCTAACCCTAACCCTAACCCTAACCCTTAACCTTAACCTAACCCTAACGCTATCCCATACCGTAACCCTAACCATAACCCTAACACTAACCCGTACCCTAACCCTAACACTAACTCTAACCCTAACTCGTACTCTAACCCTAAACCTAACCGTAACCCTAAACTTAAACCTAACGATAATCCGAACAGTAACCCGGACCCTAATCCTAACCCTAAACATAACCTGAACCCGTACCCTAACCCTAACCCGTACCCAGCCCTAACCCTAAACCTAACCCATACCCTAAACCTAACCCTAACCCGTACACTAACCCTAACCCTAACCAGTACACTAACACTAACACTAACCCTAATCCGTACCCTAACACCAATCCTAACACGTACCCTAACCCTAACCCTAAACCGTACCCTAATCCATACCTTAACACTAACCCTAACCCTAACCTGTACCCTAACCCTAACACTAACCCTCTCCAGTACTCTAACACTAACCCTAACCCTAACCCCAACCCTATCCCGTACCCTAACCCTAACTCTAACCCTAACCCTAACCCAAACCGTACCCTACCCTAACACTAATTCGTAACCTAACCCTAACCCTAACCCTAACCCGTAACCTAACCCTAAGCCTAACCCTAAACCTAACCAGTACCCTAACCCTAACCATAACACTAACCCTAACCCCAACCCTAAAAATAAACCTAACCCTAACCAGTTCCCTAACCCTAACACTAACCCAAACCCGTACGCTAACCCTCACCTTAACACATACCCTTACCATAACTCTAACCCTAATCAGGACCCTAACCCTAACCCTTATCCGTACGCTAAGCCATACACTAACCCTAACCCTAACCCTAAACCTAACCCGTACCCTAAACCTAATGCTGAACCAAAACAGTACCCTAACCCTAAAACTAACCCTAACCCTAAACTGTACCATAACCCTCACCCTAAACCTAACCCTAAACCATAACCTTACCCTAACCCTAACCCATACCCTAAACCTAACCCTAACCGTAACCCTAACACTAACCCTAACCCTAATTCGTACTCTAAACTTAAACCTAACCCTAACCCTAATCCGTACCTTAACCCTAACCCTAAACCTAACCAGCACCCTAACCCTACCCTATCCAGTACCCTAACCCTAACCCTAACCCCAACCCTAACGCGTACCCTAACCCTAACCCTAACCCTAACCAGTACCCTAAACCTAACCCTAAGCATAACCCTAACCGTACCCTACCCTACCACTAACCCGTAACCTAACCCTAACCCTAACCGTAACATGTAACCGATCCCTAACACTAACCCTAACCCGTACCCTAACCCTAACCCTATCCCTCACCTGTTCCCAACCCTAACCCTAACCCTAACCAGTACCCTAACCCTAACCCTAACCCTACCCTAATCCAGACCCTAACCCTAAACCTAAACCTAACCCTAATCCGTCACCTAACCCTAACCCTAACCCGGACCCTAACCCTTTCTCGTACCCTAAACCGTACCCTCACCCGTACACAGCCCTCACCTTACCTCGTAACCTAACCCTAACCTTAACCCTTCTGCTAACCAATACATTTATGCCAAACCTGACCCGTACCCTAACCCTTACCCTTACTCTAACCCTTACCCGTATCCTAACCAAAAACCTAACCAGTACCCTAACCCTAACCCTAAACTTAATCCTAACCCATACCCTAACCCTAATCCTAACCCTAAACCTAACCCATAACATAACCCTAACCCGAACCCATACACTAAATCTAAACCTAACCCTAACCCTATTGCTAACCCGTACCCTAACCGTAACCCTAACACGAACCCTAACCCGTTCCCTAACCCGTACGCTAACTGTAACAGTAACCTGTATCCTAACGCTAACCCTAACCCTAACCCAGAACCTAACCTTAACCCTAACCCGTACCGTAAACCTAACATTAACCCTAACCCTAACCCCTACCCTAACCCTAACATTAACCCTAACCAGTACCCTAACCCTAACCCTTACACAAACCCTAGCATGTACCCTAACCCTAAACCTAACCAGTACCCTAACCCTAACCCTAACCGTAACCCGTACCCTCACTCTAACACTAACCCTAACCAGTATCCTAACCCTAACCCTAACCCTAAACCTAACACTGAACTCTACCCTAACCCTAACCCTAACCAGTACCCTAACCGTAACCCTAACCCTAACCTTTATCCGTATCCTAATCCATACCCTACCCCTGTCCCGAACCAGTACCCTAACCCTAACCCTTAACAGTACTGTAACCTATACCCTAACCCTAAACCTTTCCCGTAACCTAACCCTAAACCTGACCTTAACCAGTACCGTAACCCGTACCCTAACCCGAACCCTAACCCATAACCTAACCCTAAACCTAACCCGTACCCTAACCCTAACCCTAACACTAACCCTCACCCGTACCCTAACCCTAAACCCGTAACCTAAACTTAACCCTTACTCTAACCCTACCCGTACCGTAACCATAACCCTAACCAGTAACCTAACCCTAATACTAAACTTAAATGTAACCCGTACCCTAACCCTAACCCTAACCCTAACCCTAACCCTAACCCTAACACGTACCTTAACCTAACCCTAACCCTAACCCTAACCCGGACCCTTACTCTAACCCGTACACTAAACCTAACCCTAACCCTATCCATATTGTTAACCCGTACCCTAACCCTATCCCTAACATTAACACTAACCCGTACCCTAACCGTAACCCTAACCCGTACCCTAAAGCTAAACCTAACCCTAACCGTAACCTTAACCCTCACCCGTACCCTAAACCTAACCCTAACCGTAACCCTAAACCTATCCAGTACCTTAACCCTAACTCTAACCATAATCCGTACACTACCCCTAACCCTAACCCTAACGCTAACCCTAACCAATACCCTAACCCTAACCCTAACCTCTAACCTAACCCTAACCCTAACCCTAACATTAACCATTACCGTAACCCATACGCTAACCCTAACCCTAAAACGTAACCGAACCCTAACACTAACCCTAACCCGTACCCTTACCCTAACCCTAACCCTCACCCGTACCCAACCCTAACCGTAACCCTAACCAGTACCCTAACCCTAACCCTAACCCTAACCCTAAACCTAAATCTAATCCGTCACCTAACCCTAACCCTAACCCTAACCCTAACCCTTTCCCGTACCCTAACCTGTACCCTCACCCGTATCCAGCCCTCACCCTACCCCGTAACCTAACCCTAACCTTCACTCTTCTGCTGACCCGTACACACACGTCAAACCTAAAATGTTACCTAACCCTAACCTGTAGCCTAACCCTTACCCTTACTCTAACCCTAACCCGTATCCTAACCAAAAACTTAAGCAGTACCCTAACCCGAACCCTAAACTTAATCCTAACCCGTACCCTAACCCTAACCCTAAACCTAACCCGTACCATAACCCTAACCCTAACCCGTACACTAAACCTAAACCTAACCCTAACCCCATTGCTAACACGTACCCTAACCCTAACCCTAACACTAACCCTAAACCGTTCCCTAACCCATACGCTAACTGTAACCCTAACCTGTATCCTAACGCTAACCCTAACCCTGACCCTAACCTTAACCCTAACCCGTACCCTAAACCTAACATTAACCCTAACCCTAACCCCTACCCTAACCCTAACGTTAACCCTAACCAGTACCCTAACCCTAACCCTAACCCTTACACAAACCCTAACATGTACCCTAACCCTAAACCTAACCAGTGCCCTAACCCTAACCCTAACCCATATCCTAACTCTAATACTAACCCTAACCAGTATCCTAACCCTAACCCTAACCCTAAACCTAACACTGAACTCTACCCTAACCCTAACCCTAACCCTAACCAGTACCCTAACCGTAACCCTAACCCTAACCTTTATCCGTACCCTAATCCGTACCCTTACCCTATCCCTAACCAGGACCCTAACCCTAACCCTTACCCGTACCGTAACCTATACCCTAACCCTAAACCTAACCCGTTACCTAACCCTAAACCTGACCTTAACCAGTACTGTAACCCATACCCTAACCCGAACCCTAACCCTAAACCTAACCCTAAACCTAACCCGTACCCTAACCCTAACCCTAACACTAACCCTCACCCGTACCCTAACCCTACCCGTAAACTAAACTGAACTCTTACTCTAACCCTAACCCGTACCCTAACCCTAACCCTAACCCTAACTCTAACCCGTACCTTAACCTAACCATAACCCTAAACATACCCGGACCCTAACTCTAACCCGTACACTAAACCTAACCCTAACTCTATCCATATTGCTAACCCGTACCCTTACCCTAACCCTAACATTAACAGTAACCCATACCCTATCTGTAACCCTAACCCATACCCTAACGCTAAACCTAACCCTAACTCTAACCGTAACCTTAACCTTCACCTGTACTCTAAACCTAACCCTAACCCTAACCCTAAACCTATCCAGTACCTTAACCCTAACCCTAACCCTAATCCGTACACTACCCCTAACCCTAACCCTAACCCTAACCCTAACCAATACCCTAACCCTAACCCTAACCAATACCCTAACCCTAACCCTAACATTAACCATTACCGTAACCCGTATGCTAACCCTAACCCTAACACGTGACCGAACCCTAACACTAACCCTAACCCGTACCCTAACCCTAACCCTAACCCTCACCCGTACCCAACCCTCACCCAAACCCTAACCAGTACCCTAACCCTATCCCTAACCCTTACACAAACCGTAACACGTACCCTAACCCTAACCCTAACCAGTACCCTAACCCTAACCCTAACCCGGATCCTAACCCTTTCCCGTACCCTATCCCGTACCCTCATCCGTACCCAGCCCTCACCCTACCCCATAACCTAACCCTAACCTTAACCCTTCTGCTAACCCGTACACTCACGCCCAACCTAACCTGTACCCTAACCCTAACCCGTACCATAACCCTTACCCTTACTCTAACCCTAACCCGTATCCTAACTAAAAACTTAACCAGTACCCTAACCCTAACCCTAAACTTAATCCTAACCCGTACCCTAACCCTAACCCTAAACCTAACCCGTACCATAACCCTAACCCTAACCCTTACAGTAAACCTAAACCTAACCCTAACCCTATTGCTAACCCGTACCCTAACCCTAACCCTAACACTAACCCTAACCTGTTCCCTAACCCATATGCTAACTCTAACCCTAACCTGTATCCTAAGGCTAACCCTAACCCTAACCCTGACCCTAACCTTAACCCTAACCCGTACCCTAAACCTAACATTAACCCTGGTCTTTTAGTCATCATTAATTTTCTGGTATTTCAGAGAATTTCTCCCTCTACTGTTTACTTCATTTAGCAATCCTCCATAGATTTTTGCATTATTAATATTACTGTATTCTCTCATCTATATACAGTACAAAGACAATAAGCAAACAAACACACTGGGGAAAAGTGGGTAAAACAAAGGTGTTTGGAGGGAAAGCACATGTTTTTCCAGCTACTAAAAACCTGATATTACATGAAAAATTAAGTTTATAATTGGTATATATTTGACAAAAAGAAGTGACTTTTAAAAACATTGTCGTTACCATTTCTGGTCATAGCATATTCTAGTTGTGTTATCCCAGTAGTGCTCCCGAAGGAAAGATTTAAGTGCAAGTAGTTTATTTGGGAAGTTATTTCAGGAAGCATTGCAGGGGTCGGGGGTGGGCAGAAAATGAGATAGGGAAGGGAAGGAAGTAAATAGAGCAGGCAGATATGAGCAGGTCATTGCTATAGGCAACTGGAGCTCAATTCCAACAGTAACTTCTGAAATATGGTGTACAACACAAATTAGGAAATTATAGCCCTCAGGTAAAACCTGCTACATCACCTATTTTGGTACCCCCTGCAGTCAAGGGCACCATTCCAGCAGTCTGGCACTGTGAGCCACAGAAACCAAGTTTAGATGCCCTCCCTATGCTCCCAGCACCTGTCACCCTGGCCAATGGCTGCACCATAGTCCTGCATGGGGTCTGTGCCAGTGGCCACCTTCACATTTGGCACTTCTCCATGTTGACAACTTTTGGACACCTAGCTTTGGAATCTCAGGCTGAGTATCAGGAGCTCTGAATGTCACCTCATCTCTGTCCAACTGCCCAAATTGGGTTTGGAAAACTCTTTAGGAGAAGAGAAGGAAATGCAGGGATTCCTTGGATAGAGAATGAAACTGATGAGGAGATAGCCAGCATTTCCCACTACCAGGTATCCCTCTTGCCCAGTTCTTTTTCCAGAGAATTTTTCCACTTGAGCCAAAACAGGCCCACCATCTGGGATGGCTCATCCCAGGAAAATGAGGCAACACAAGTGTTTTCTATCTTGTTATATAAGTATCTACATAATATACTCAACCTTGCCTCTTGGCAGAAAATGCTAAAAATAATCATCACCTGGCCTATGATGGGCTGAATAATATCCTCCCCAAAGATGCATATGTCCTAATCCCCAGAAATTGTGAATATGTTACCTTACCTGGCAAAAGGGGCCTTATAGATGTAACTAATTTAAGGATCTTGAGATTATCCTGATTATCCTGTGTACCCAATGTAATTACAAGGGTCCTTATAAGAGAGATGCAGGAAAGTCAAATAAAAGATGGCAATGTAACAAAAGAAATTGTCAGTGAAGGAAATATAATGTCACTGCACTTTTTAAAAATTAAATTCAATTTATTTAACATATGGTGTATTATTAGTTTCAGAGGTAGAATTTAGTGATTCATCAATTGCTTATAACATCTTGTGCTCATTGCATCACATGCCCTCCTTAATGCCCATCACCTAGTTACCCCATTCCCCATATACCTCTCCTTCTGTATCTCTCAGTTTGTTTCCTATAGTTAGGCATCTCATAGTTTGCCTTCCTCTCTGTTTTTATCTTATTTTTTTTCCTTCCCGTTCCCTATGTTCATCTCTTTTGTTTCTTAAATTCCACGAGTGAAATCATATGGTATTTGAAAATAGAGAAGGGGACCACATTTCAAGAAAAAACGTATAGCCTCTAAGACTAACAAAGCCAAGGAAACAGATTCTCTTGTAGAGCCTCCAGAAGGAACGAGTCCTAGTAACACCTTGACTTTAGCCCAGTGAGACTGATGTTGAGCTTCTGACCTCTCGAACCATAAGATAATAAAATTTAATTGTTTTAAACCACTTTAGTTTGTGATAAATTGGCAAGGCAACATATGTTGGGAGCCGCGTGCCAGGAAGCGGTTAAAGGATCGAACAATGGCTCTCTGTTGACTCTTCCAACCCCGGCCCACCTGTCTCACCCTTGTTGTTGAAGGCTTGTGGCTCAAGGACGCATACTATAGCTATCTATTCAAGGGCACGTACTGTTGCTGTCTACCGTGAAAGGACATGTCTGGAGAACTAAGCTTAAAATATCCTGCTTGTTAAACAACGCTGCTTTATAAAAGAGTGAATAATACAAATAAAGTTGGCATTGTGGCTGAATCCGGCCATATGTCCCTCCTGCTCCCACTCTGTTTATGTCTCTTTTCTTTTCCTCATTCCCTTACCCTCATCCCTGGACGGTTGTCACCCCCAGCGCGCGCGACAAGTGGCGCCCGAACAGGGACTTGAGCATAAAGCACATGAGAAGGTTCCGGAATTGAATTATTCAGGTAAGGGAACCAGGCGGTGTCCTGGGACGGCGGGATTAAAATCATGGGACAAGAGCAATCAGCAAATCAGGTTTTATTTATAGCTGGATTACAAACCCTTCTCCGAGAAGGAGGGTTCAAGGTACCTAATAAGGCCTTGAAAAGCTTTTTCAAAACTGTCAGGGATTTATGCCCATGGTTTCCGACTGAAGGGTCCTTAGATTTAGAACATTGGAGAAGAATTGGACAGGAACTGAAAAATCAAATTTCCCTTAGAGGCGAGACAGCAGTCCCAGCCGGGACTATGAGATTGTTTGAGCAGTTGCGACAAGTCATTGACCCTTTGCATAAGATTGAGATTATTTCCTTGAAATCTGAAACTGAGAACAAAAATGATCAATTTGAAAGTAAGTTTGAGGGTGACTCAGGGAATTCAGCCTCCCTCGGCAGTTATGAGGCAAATGGCCTTATCATCCTCTTTTTCTCCTGGCTCTCCCCCCACTCCAGCTGGGGATCACTCCTGGGAAGTTATTCCTGAGCCTCCTGGGGTCATCCCCCCTGCCCCACCGCCTATATCCGATCCAACAAAAACTTATGGGTCTCATAAGGCAGGCCGTAGGGGACCCCCTTTGTTGAGATCAGGAGGAGATGAATCCGGGGACGACGATGTATATTTGGACAGTGATAATGAAAGTCCTCTGAAAGGATACATGCAGATGACAAAATTTTCTGATAAAGGACAGAAAAAAGGGCCAGTCCCCGGGTATAGGGATCAAGCTACTAGTCCCTTGCCTTTATATCTTACAAAATCCAACCGCAGAGATGAGATCTGGGAAGGAGCACCTGCTGTCCCCCGGCAGACTTTCCCCATAATGACTAACCAACAATCAGCCGGAGGGTTTGATATTAAAGGTGTGACCCCCTTACAAAGGGCAGTGAATGAGGCCTAAAGGCGCGGAGAGGACACCACTGCTTTTCCCGTCTCTTTAGATGATGCCAGTCGGCGCATGTATTCAGCTCTAAACTTTAAAGTGTTGAAAGAATTAAAAACTGCATGTGCCCAGTATGGGCCCACTGCCCCTTTCACTTTGTCCATGCTGGACAATTTGAGTCGAGAGGCCCTGTGCCCTGGAGATTGGCATGTTGTAGCAAAAGCATGCCTTTCTGGGGGGGATTATTTGATTTGGAAATCTGATTATCATGACGGATGTAATGATCTTGCTAAATACAATAGGAGAACTGGAATTCCTGTCTCCTATGAAATGCTTGCAGGGACAGGCGCTTACCATGATGTAGGTCAGCAATTAAATTACGCTGATGTGGCTTATACTCAAATCAATGAGGCTGCTATTAGATCTTGAAGGAAGCTGCCTACTTCTGGGGCCAGAACAGAGGAATTGTCCAAAATACGACAAGGGCCCGATGAGAAGTACTCAGACTTTGTAGCCCGTCTTCTGCAGGCAGTGGGGCGGATAGTTACTGATGTGGAAGCCGGCACTATTATAGTAAAACAATTAGCTTATGAAAATGCTAACAGTGCATGCCAGGCTGCAATTCAGCCATGGAGAAAAACTGGAACTCTTGAAGATTATGTCCGTCTTTGTGCAGAGATAGGCCCTTCGTATGTGCAAGGCTTGACACTGGCTGCTGCTTTAAGGGGAATTTCCCCACAACAGATGCAACAGCAGATGCTAAAACAGGGAACTAGAGGTGGCAGACGTGGGCAAAAAATTTTCACGGGAGCACAGATCTGTTTTAATTGTGGAAAACCAGGTCATTTTAAGAGTCAATGCCCGCAATTGAAGGCCGGTTTTGGGAATTCTGTGAGTCCGCAGCAAGTTGACAAACCTTTATCTCTCTGTCCCAGATGTCAGCGGGGGTTTCATTGGGCTAATGAATGCCGTTCCAAGACAGATCGGTTCGGAAACCCCCTTTCGGGAAACCGAGGTCGGGGCTTGTCGCAGCCCCGACAAACAATAGCCATGCTGACCCCAGTACAGGATCCCTTGAACTAATTAGAGCCAACACAGCTGATCTCCCAGGGATCGACAAATTATACCGAGGTACCCCCTTCAGTGCAGGGCTAGATTTAGCTCCTGCTTCCTATATATTTGGAAGGCTAGATTTAGCTCCTGCTTCCTATATATTTGGAAGGCGGGCAGCCCCCTAAACCCATACCTACTGGAATATAGGGACCTCTTCCTAAAGGAACTTGGGGATTAATTTTAAGTAGATCCAGTTGGACTTTAAAAGAGCTTACTGTATATCCTGGGGTGATTGATGACGACTACACGGGAGAGCTAAAAATTCTTGCTAGTCTCTCCCAAGGGACTCTCACATTGGAACCCAAGGTTCCTATTGCCCAGCCAATATTAATACCTAGGTTTAAAACTGAAAATAAAGTAATAAAACCTCAAAGAGGCAGCCAGGGCTTTGGATCTACTGATGTACATTGGATGCAGTTAATATCTGCAGATAAGCCTTATCTCTGCCTTAAGGTGAATGGAAAAATTTTTAAAGGATTGGTAGACACTGGAGCAGATATGTCCGTCATATCTCAAAATCAATGGCTTAATGCCTGGCCCACACAAGAGACCTCCACTCCAGTTAAGGGAGTGGGTATTATAAATACCCCTAGGATTAGCTCCAATCAGCTTTACTGGGAGACTGAGGATGGACACTCTGGAAGATTTTGTCCCTTCGTTCTTCCTATTGATCTTAATCTGTGGGGAAGAGATGTACTTACAGAAATGGGCTTAGTCCTTGAAACAAAAAACTTCCTGTTTCTAAACAACAGGAAGCTGTTTCTTTTATGATGGCTCAAATGGGTTATGTTCCAGGAAACGGACTCAGGAAAGACTTACAAGGGATTGTACAACCCGTCGAACTTGAGGGAAATCCTGATAAATTAGGTTTGGGTTTTCTCCAGGGCCACTGACAACCCCCCACACTATGCCTCTTGAATGGTTAACCAATGTCCCTGTGTGGTTGGACCAGTGGCCCTTATCTGATCATAAACAAGAGGCTGCTAGAAAGCTGGTTCAGGAACAGGTGCAGTTGGGGCATCTTGTTCCTTCCAACAGTCCTTGGAATACTCCTATCTTTGTCATTAAAAAGAAATCAGGAAAATGGAGATTATTGCAAGATCTCCGAGTGGTTAATGCCGTTATGAAGCCCATGGGAGCTCTTCAACCCGGGCTGCCTGCTCCTTCAGCCATTCCTTTGAACTATCAATTACTTATCTTAGATTTAAAAGACTGTTTTTTCACCATCCCTCTATCTCCTGATGATTGTGAAAAATTCGCCTTTTCAATTCCTACTACTGACCTACAAGCCCCTTATGCCAGGTATCATTGGAAGGTTTTGCCTCAGGGCATGGCCAATAGTCCTACCCTATGTAAGGAATTCGTAGGCAGAGCTTTGACCCCCTTTAGACTTGCTTTCCCATCTGTATATTGTATTCATTATATGGATGACATTTTACTAGCCGCTGATGAGGAAGGGACTCTCTTAAGAGCATTCGAGAGATTGCAGTCTTGCCTTCAAAAATTTAATTTGATAGTGGCCCCTGAAAAGGTTCAGAGAGCTGAACCTTATGAATATCTTGGATATATTATTGAACAAAAAACTATTAAGCCACAAAAAATTCAAATACGCACTGCCCCTCTTAAAACATTAAATGATTATCAAAAGTTATTAGGAGATATCAACTGGATACGTTCAACGTTAACTTTAACTGCGGAACAGTTACACCCCCTCTTTGATATACTAAAAGGAGACTCTAATCCAGCCTCTCCTAGAATGTTGACGGAGGGCGCCAAACAAACATTAGAATTGGTCAATAATAAACTCTCAGAAGCTCAGGTTACAAGAGTTTCTTTGGTGGATTCACTATACTTAATTTTATTGAACCCTGCCATCATGCCTTTGGCTGTCCTTTGGCAACCTCATGGCCCTTTAGAATGGATACATCTCCCATTACATTCTCTGAATGTTATTCATTCTCTTCCTAGGATGCTGGCTCAACTCATCATTCGGGGAAGGACGCGTTCCCTACAACTCCTAGGCAAGGAGCCTGATTTTTTAATCTGTGCTATGTTAACTAAAGAGAAGTTTGAAAATTTACAACAGTTTGACCTTGATTGGCAAATTGCCTTCGCCTCATACCTGGGCCAAGTTAAATTCCATTTGCCGGCAGATAAACTTCTGCAGTTTCTAAATAAGGTTTCAACAATCCCACAAGTTTCCCTTTCTCACTCCCCAATTAAGGAAGCTGCAAACATTTTTGTGGACGCCAACAAATCTGGCAATATTGCAATTTATTATGTCTCTAATAATGAAAAACATATAAAAAATTATCATTACTCAACTAAATCAGTGCAAAGAGCAGAATTAAAAGCTGTTGCTATTGCTTTACAAAAATATCCTGAGCCGTTAAATATTTTCACAGACAGTCTATATGTTGCTCAAGCTGTGCCCTTACTTCCCTCCGCCTTTTTATGTTGTAATGATGAAGAGTTATATATCCTCTTCTCGTCTATTCAACACAGTCTTCTTAAAAGACATAATCTGATTTACATTTCTCATATTCGAGCTCATTCAGGTCTGCCTGGCCCATTATCCTATGGAAATGCAATTGCTGATGAAATCACGCATATTAATTTTCTTTCTTCTTTTGATGCTGCTAAGGAAAGCAAATTTCACCAAAATTCAGCAGCTCTTCGAAGACAATTTAAGATTTCACGCGAATCGGCCCGACAAATAGTAAAAGAATGTCAGACTTGCCCTGAAACCCTCAATCTCCCTTCATTTACTGTTAATCCCTGAGGCCTCTTACCTAATCATCTATGGCAAATGGACGTTACATTATATCCTCCATTTGGTAAATTGAAATATATCCATGTTTCTGTTGATACCTTTTCAGGATATATTTTTGCCTCTGCCCACAGTGGAGAAGCCTTTACTGATGTACAAAATCATCTATTTGCTGCATTCTCCCAACTAGGCCTCCCCAAGGCTATTAAAACAGACAATGGATCTGCTTATACCTCGTCTTCTTTTCAGCAATTTTGCCTAACTTTCGGCATTTCACATTCCACTGGTATTCCATATAATTCACAGGGTCAGGCCATTGTTGAAAGAAGTCATTCCACCCTGAAAACTTATTTACATAAATTAAAAGAGGGGGAGATACTTAAGGGAAAGACTAAGTATTCACCACATATGCATTTGGCATTAACTTTATATGTTTTAAATTTTTTGAATGTTGATGCAGTAGGTAAAACTGCTGCTGAGAGGTTTTGGGCTCCAGAACCAGAGCCCTTCCTTTATGCACGATGGAAGGATCCACTGACGGGACAGTGGTCTGGCCCAGATCCAGTCCTCTGGCGAGGACAGGGGTTTGCTTGTATTTTCCCACAGAAGGAGGAAACGCCGCGGTGGCTGCCGTTGCCGTGCGTCCGATTTACCAAAGAAAATGGCCCGCCTCTCCCTTCGACCACGAGCTCCTCAACAGGACCAGATGGTGAAACCCCGGAGGAGAAGGGGGAGGAGAGCCCCATTGCCTACTCGGGGACAAATAAAAAAGGTGGTTGGCAAAGCCAAACAAACCGTACGTAAAGCCCAGGCCCCCCTTACTCCTACTAACCTGTTTTTGGCTCTTTTAGCAGGCATCTCCGCCTCTACTGAAACAGCCGAGGCGTCCTCTTATTGGGCTTTTATGGTGGACCCTCCTTTTGTACGGCCCGTTACTTGGGATAATCCTACGCCTCATGTACGTACTAATCTAACAGATGCGCTGGGCAGGCTGGAGGCATATTCCATTGAGGCTGTCGCAAGACCCATCAACTGGACTGGGTTGGCAGATCAGGTTCCAATTTGTTTCCAGGCCGCTGAAAACGGTCAGTCCCCCTCCTATGGGTGTCTTTACTAAGCAGGTGACTCGCACCGTCAAGCGTCAGTATTGGGATGACGAAAGACATAATGGAGATCGAAGGGAGGAGGAAATGGTTGATTATTGGGCGCTTAATGAACCATTCTTTGCACGGGGGGCTACTTCTAACCTTCGAGATTCTCCTCCTGGAATGAGCCCTTGGGACTATCCTGACTGCCCTACAGTGCCAAATTGGAAATCATCAGACCCTGAGACTTTGCACCCAGTAATGACACCCTCTTTGCATATAACGGACTGGTCAAAATCAAAATCTGCAGCCTGGCAAGAAATGCAAGTCAGAGTAAGATCTCCAGAACTCCGTGCTGTCTATGAACATTATGGATACGTGCCTCCCAGCACGCTTTCAACACCATGCATGATACATTCGGACCTTTGGAAGCTGGCTGCAGCTCTCCATCCCCTTAAAACAAACTCTACTACTGGACCTATTTACCCCCCTCATGTTGATCTGTATATTCAGGCTTGTGTACTGCGTCCCTTCCTGTTGGTGGTGGGGAGAGGCAAAATTGATAAGCTTCAAGCCTCTCAGGACAATTACCAGGCTAGTTGCCAAAACTGTGTATTGACTAATTGTTTGCCTGTTCATCTGCCCCCTGGAGATGCTCGCTCTGTTACAGTTATGTTAGTACAGCAACCCCCGTATGTCATGCTCCCTGTTAATATTACTGGTCCGTGGTATACTAGTTATGGGTATTCCTTTGCTAAACAACTCACTGATATGGTGGTAAGAACAAAAAGATTTTTGGGTCTATTGGTGACAGGAATAGTTGCTTTTGTGTCTTTGATAGCCTCTGCCACTGATTCTTCTGTGGCACTCAGCCAAACCATCCACACCGCTCAACATGTTAATTCCTTGGCCCATAATGTATCTGTGGCTCTTGCCACACAAGGGACTATTGATCAAAAAAATTGTTGCTCGTTTGCAGGGGTTGGAAGAAGCTGTGGAGTACCTGGGAGGGCAATATGCTCGGCTCTGAGCTCAGTTATCATTGCAATGTCATGCAGGCTTTCAGCATATTTGCGTCACCGCATTACCTTATAATGAGACAGAACATACATGGGAGCAAGTGCAGCAACATTTAAAGGGGATTTGGAACAATACAGATTTAAGCTTAGATTTGCTAAGCCTGGAACAGCAAGTGGCTGCACTTAACAATGCTCATCTCTCTACTGAGAACCCTGCTGAATTGGCAGATAAATTTTTAAAAGGTATCCGAGGTATTAACCCCTTGCAATGGTTTGAATTTAATTCCCCTGGCATTTGGATTATAATTGCTGTCGCTACAACCTTAGTAATTGCTTTAACTATTGAGATATGCTTATATGCGTCCTTTAAGTTTCCAGCACAAAGCCCTTAAAAATCTCTATTTTCAAGATCTCAAATTAAAAACAATAGGGGGAGATGTTGGGAGCCGCGTGCCAGGAAGGGGTTAATGGATCGAGCAATGGCTCTCAGTTGACTCTTCCAACCACGGCCCACCTGAGCTGCGTGCCAGGAAGGGGTTAATGGATCGAGCAATGGCTCTCTGTTGACTCTTCCAACCCCGGCCCACCTGTCTCACCCTTGTTGTTGAAGGCTTGTGGCTCAAGGACGCATACTGTTGCTGTCTACTGTGAAAGGACATGTCTGGAGAACTAAGCTTAAAATATCCTGCTTGTTAAACAACCCTGCTTTATAAAAGAGTGAATAATACAAATAAAGTTGGCATTGTGGCTGAATCCGGCCATATGTCCCCCTGCTCCCACTCTGTTTATGTCTCTTTTCTTTTCCTCATTCCCTTACTCTCATCCCTGGACGGTTGTCGCCCCCAGCGCGCGTGACACAGAGGGAGAAGCAGGCTCCCTGCAGAGAGCCTGATGTGGGACTCCATCCCTGGACTCCAGGATCATGCCCTGAGCCGAAGGCAGGCGCTTAACCACTGAGCTACCCAGGCATCCCGGTTTGCTTGTGTTTTTTTCTGATTTATGAATTTGTTCATTTTCATCCTTGAAAATTATTTGATCTTTGGAAAAGATTATTTTAAAAAGGATTGTTTTTTGCCCTTATCAGAAGTCTAGGTTCAGACAAACAAAAAACAAACAAACAAAAAGTCCAGAACCACCACTTTAAAATAGTTGCAATTTTTGTTTGTTTCCCTTTAATCATCTGGTAATGTTATTTTTAATTCCATTCAGTTGTGAGAGCTAGCATGTAGTTATAAATTATCAGAGAAGAAAGTAGATTAAGCCTCCACCACATTTCTGCTCAAAATACATGAACAAAATCACAGTAAAAACTGAAGTTAATGGGTAGCATATTTAATTGTAATTCAATATTAAGTGCATTCTTGATACCACAGGTAAGTACACAGTACTTATGTCAAAACTTACATGAAAATGGGAAGCCAATGATGTAGGTGATCCCTGAAGCTATTCTTTTGTTCAACTGAGAGAGCTTTCACTTTGGTTTGCAGACTTCATTTCATGTTTCTTATAGGACACAAATAAAATGGAAGACCTGCTGACAGTTTGGATCCTCGTGGAAATAGACACGAGGATAACATAACCAACTGTGAAAGATAAATAGGGGAGAGAGTAAGGATAGGGAGAAGGAGCTTTAAACAATGATTTTTGAAAGAAAAAGAAAGACAATGATTGGATGGGGAAGAGACTTAGGATGAAGTATAGTTCTCAGAAAGTCTTGATCAACCCTACAAAAAGCTCCAAGCAAAGATTTACTGTTAGAAGAGTCCTGCATCAACCAAAATTACTCTCCTCTTTCCTTGTGCTCCATCAACAGCTAAGAGAGCCAGTAAAAACCACAGTCTCCTATGAATGTAATGACTTAGCTGAAGGTATGGCTGCTGGAGGTTATCAAATAAACGAAATCTTCCAGCAAGTTCTTCTGAAGTTAGAGCTGAGCAGGGTTCCTTTATGGTTACTGCATCTAACCATGGTGAAGAGGCTGCGATATAATAGGAAATATATATGTAGTGTCTGTCCCTAGTTCCTGACACAGACTTCCTGAAATCCTTGTAATTTTCTGAGTAATGGGGTGATAGGAATACCTTACACAGTCCTCCTAAATCCCTTGATCTTTCCTATGTGATAAAGTATCTTTTGTTCTAGTGTGGGAACTCTTGGTGGATTCCTGGATAGTTTCAGGATGTGGGCTGGTCACCATAAAGATGAAGTGATGGTTAGAAGCATCAAACTCTCATCCCTATCCTCACATCCTCTGGGGAGGGGAAAGGGAATGGAGACTGAGTTAATGATTAATCATGCCCATGCAATGAAGCCTCCATAAAAATCCCTAAGCTATGGGATTCAGAGAGCCTTCAAAGTTATTGAACACATCCACATGCTGGGAGGGTGGTGCACCCCAGTTCTATAGGGAAAAAGCTCCTCATCTTGGGAGTCTTCTGGAGCTCCCCCTATACACTTCTTTGCTATTCATTTTTATCCTTTATAGTATATTTTATAATAAACCGGTAATAGTAAATTAAGTGTTTATCTGAGCTCTGTGAGCCATTATGGTAAACTATCAGACCTGAGGAGGGATAAGAATTCCTGATTTGTAGAGGCTCCTGAGTGGCTCAGTGGGTTAAGTGACCAACTCTTGGTTTTGGCTCAGATCATGATCTCATGGTTGTGAGATGTAGTCCCCATGTCAGGCTGTGTGCTCACTGGGAATCTGCTTAAAGATCCTCTCCCTCTACACCCACCTGTGCGTATGTGTGCTCTCTCTAAAACAAACAAACAAACAAACAAATAAATAAATTATTTTTAAAAAAGAATCTCTGATTGTAGCCAATTCCAGCAAAAATGTGGGTAACCTGGGGACCCACTACTTGTGATTGGTGTTTGAGGTGGGACAGTCTGAAGCTTTAATCATTAGGGTCTGCATACTGATCCTGGGTAGTTAGTAACGGAATTAAAATAAATTGTAGGACATGTAATTGGTATCTGCAGAAAATTGGAGAATTTCTTGGTGTGGAAAATCTACATATTTGGTGTCTAAAGTGTTGCCAAGAGAGAAACAATTTTCTTTTAAAGTCAAAATATACTCCCATAAACCTGGAATTCCCCAGAAAATACATTCTCTCTATAAGGATGAAATAGGAATTATGCCTCCCCTGCCCCACTATGGAAATGAAAAATGTCTGGATTCTTTATCATTGAGTGAGGGCAGAAAATAATTCTAAAATAAGCAGAATGCACTATATTTATAACCAAGTGCCATTTTACATATATGCAAGTTTGTTTTGGACATAGATATTATTCTTTTTTCATGATGCCATAATGAGGTCATACATTATGGTTGCATATTTGTTTAAAAAGGTTGTAAGCTTCCAGGAGGTGGGGATAGTAGCGTTGAATTTCTCTCATTATCTTCCTGCTGCTGGGTCCAGAGCAAATGTGCAATAAATGACTTGGGTGAAGAACATGGATTATTTGTGCCAGAAGGAGCAGTAGTGTTTGGGGGAAAGGTCATGGCCGAATGCCCTTATGGATTTTGCTTATCTTGGGGAAGGGATGTTAGAATAATTGTAAAATATGGAGAAATTCCTTATCACTCTGGAAATTTGGGTTATTTTGTGTGCAGAGACCGATATCCTGATGGCTGAGTTATAACTAGAAGAAAAACACTGAATGTGGTTGGGGACAGCCATTTCTCTTTCATTTATGGGAAGAAATTATGGTTATTACCTGAGATTTCATAGCCATGAATAGAGTACTGATAGAAAGATTCTGAAGTATCTCAGATTTTTCTAGGTATTGTTCTAATCCAAAGAATCAAGGGTTCATAGGTAGTATGAATTAGGAAGCATACAGTTATAATGTTAAGGATTAAACAAACACAAAGACAATGACTCTGAATCCAGACTGCCTAGATTCATATACCAACTCAGCATTTTTTAAAGACTTTATTTATTTATTTATTTATTTATTTATTTAATTATTTGACAGAGAGAGAGAGAGAGAGCACAAGCAGGAGGAGTGGTAGGCAGAGGCAGAAGGAGAGAGAGAAGGAGAAGCAGACTCCCTGCTGAACAAGGAGACTAATGCAGGGTTCCATCCCAAGACCCTGAGATCACGACCTGGGCTGAAGGCAGACGCTTAACCAACTGAGCCACTCAGGCACCCCTAGCCACTCAGTTGCCCCCCAACTCAGCTTTAACTAGCTGTATAACTTGGAGATACTATTTCTTTGTCTGTACAATGGGGACACCCACAATTTTCACCTCATACAATCATTGACAATATAAGTGAGTTAATTTAGATAAAGTGTGTTTAGGTCATATCTTGACACAATATTACCATATTAATATTATCTCTCTGCTTTCTTACCTGGACACCAGTAAGCTGAGGGGAAGGGAATATACTATTCAACTCTTCATGTTCCACAGCTCTAAAGGCTGCAACATAATAATAACAATAAAAATGATAATAAAATTTATTAACATCTTGTATATCAGTCGCTGTAATTTTATATTTATTTCTTTCCCTTATTACAATGAGGATAGTAACATCAATATGTCCATCTTACAAAGAAACTTATCATTAAAGAAACTTATTACCTTGCTTAAAATCAAACAAATAATAAGCAATGATGTTAAATTCCGGCTTAGTCTAACTTCTGAGTAATCTTTTAAAACCAGTTATGCCATCTTAAAAGGAGCAGAATTTGATAAAACATGCATTGAATAGATGAAAACAAATGAATTTCAAAAAAAAAACCCATCATCCCTTTTCACAATAAATTTACTTTATGGATATGTTTAGTAATGATAATGACTTCACAGTCATTTCAGCACTGGTAAATGTGTTTTTTTCAGTATCTTTTACAGGTACTACAGCAAAGTGGTCTCCATAAGGCAAAATAAAATGTGGTGCCCTGGTATCTGTTTCTTTAATTGAGCTTTAAAAATATATATCATTTGAATGAAATTATAATGATTTCATTAACCTATTTTGCCCTTTCTCAAATATAATGACTATAAATGTGATAGGAAATTACAACTGCCCATTGCTGGAAGAAAGCAATCAAGCTAGATTGACCAATATGATTATTACATGCCGGTCTGGCAACTTTTTCCCCCTAGATACTGAAGCTGAAGTTGGCAGATCATATAAATATCTATTTGTCTATTTATGAAAAAATTAAATCAGGAAAACTCAGGATCAAAATTTTAATTAATCAGTTTTACAGAAGGAAATCTCAAATTTTTAGTTCTTAGGGATTTCCATTTTAATAGTAATTATAAAACATTCTGGCTTAGTTTGTTATACAGAGGTGATGGATATACATTCAGTGATTTTCAATGGGAAGCTTAAAATGCATTCCCAAATACCAAAATGTTTTACTGTGAAATAATTTTAAAATTTAGGAGAAAAAGAGACTATTAAGCTCTTAAAGGTGTTTAGGTTCATTTGCTAGATACCATATAAGCCAGATGCTATATGAGATATAAGGACTTGTGGATTTAGTAATTTTCTCATCTTTCAAATGTGAAGAAGTGTTGTTAGATATGCCGACATATAGATACCCAGAGGAAAAAAAGAAACAAAAAGCGATGTGGTACTGGAGAGGAGGAAAATAAAATAGCAATCAAATAAAGAACAAAGATGCACTGCATTGTATAGGGGAATGCAACAAAATATTTTCTCTTTCTCCTTCCACCCCTTCTCACTCTCATTCTCTCTCTCTCTCTCTTTATCTATCTCTTTCTCTATCTCTGTTTCTGTCTCTGTCATCTCTCTCTCTCTCTCACACACACACACACACACACACACACACACACACATTCACACTTACACTCTGGATTGTGACCTGTAGTTTAAAAAAAAAAAAAAAGAAATCTGAAGTGTTTGGCTGCTGGCACAGAAGCCCCATTTATAGGTGTAGTCTTTTTAGGAATAGAGATTACAGAGAATCATACATCAGAAAATGAAAAATTTTCTTTCCAAAAAATCATTGATCATTTTATTATATATATATATAACTATTTAATTCACCCTACTGGCCATTTTTTCAAATAATTGCCACTTTTGCCCTTGCTTTCCAACATTATTCACTCATTTTATCCGTTTGAGAAAAATACTCACCTTAATGAAATATATCTCAAAACAGCTAGCATAAAAGACAAAAGAGTAGTTAGAATATTGAGATTGGCTTATTTTTGTGGGTTGAAAAGATTTTCAACCCACAAAAAAGGGCTTGTTTTCAAATAGGTAGTCTCTACATACATACCTGTGAACAGGATCTAAATACCTCCTATTTAAATCATTTATTATTTGGTTAATGACTGAAAAAGAAATTACTTTCCTTCAGTAAAAAGTTATGCTCTGAATTAGGATGATGTCTTCTTGTTCAAACCACACATAAATATACATAAATACACAGAGACCTTGATTTTTGCTGAAGATGTATCCTGAGATTTGATGTATAAGCCAATAGTTTGCCCCCCTTTTGGTCTTTCCTGGCACTTGGAGTCCCCATCATATTTTAATATGCTTTATATTCCAATTAGCAGTCCGCTTAAAAATCAGGTTGAAAATTTCTTGTTTATGGGAAGGGACTTTTGTTTTCTCTGTAACACCATTAAGAATTAGAACTGCTGTTTGAAATAGCAGGAATAGATAAAAAAAAATCCATTGATATAATATTGGACGACGTCTTACCATAGAATGCTTATTACAAATGATAGAGAAACAGGCCTTACCAGGAAGTCCAGGTCATTTAACTTTCTCAAATTATAATTATAATTACCTGTATTTTGAGTGACAGGACCAGGTATCTAGAACCTCAGAAAAGATGCTGTTTTCTCTCTCTCTCTCTCTCTTTTTTTTTTCCCATACCAACAAATTTAGGGGCAGTTTTGAAATAAGACATGTTAATTCTGGAAACGACAATATCACTCTCCAATTTTCTTACAATGCTGTGCTTTCCTTCCCAGTGTCCAGTAAATTTCCTCAGATCCCTACACTGGGAATAATTAGAATACATATCTCTGTAATCCACATTCCAAGAAGCAAACTCAGAGCAAATCACAATTTTTCTTTTTGCAGGGTAACTTAGTTTATGTTTGTCAGGGAAAAAAAACAATAAGCATAAACTTACCTGTATCAACACATGATTGATTAATAACCTCAAACCCTTTCTGTTTATTTGTATTGGAAAATTGGGTACACGCTAACCATAATAATTTTTTTCTTGGTGAAATTCCAAACACTACTTTGAGTTATAAATAATTTTATGCAAGCAGATGTAGAACTTTTTTTCTTTCTTTCTTTAGTTAACTCTGAGTCTGGGGAGTTCTGCTCAGGAGTGAATTAGCAATTTTGCTTCCATCAGAACCACTTCTCTGCAGAGGTTTATTCTCCAAATAAACCTTTTTTTCCACTAAAAGGTTCCCTAGCAGCCACAAACCCTGTGGCTTCCAAATTTTGCACCTTCTAAGATTTTTCCACCAGCCTTCCTTTCCACTCTCATCTTCATCCCCCACCTTTCTTTCATGAAATACCTTCCACTTAATTCACCAGACAATTGTAGAAAAGTTTGGTGACCCGGAGTCACTGAAAGCCCAGAAACCAATATGTGGAACACAGGAACCTATATATATGCCTAGGACTTCAGAGTAAGGAGCTTAGGTGGTTCATCAATGAGGAATAGTTATATAAGAATACATATTAAATATACAGAGAAAAGATAAAAATAGAGGGCAGCCTGGGTGGCTCAGCGGTTTAGCGCCTCCTTCAGCCCAGGGTGTGATCCTGGTGACCTGGGAGGGAGTCGATGTCAGGCTTCCTGCCTGGAGCCTGCTTCTCCCTCTGCCTGTGTCTCTGTCTCTCTGTCTCTCTGTGTGTCTCTCATAAATAAATAAATAAAATATTTAAAAGAGAGAGAGAGAGAGAGAATAGAGATATACTATAGACAGAATAGAGATACACTATAGAGATTTATGTACTATATATAGAGAAAAAGATATATGTGCCAGTAGGAATTTGTTTGAAAAGTGTAAATGGGCAAACTCTCCCTTAGTTTTTAAATTTTGTTTTGTTGTTGTTTAAAACAGTTTTAATTGTGCCCATTGTTCACAAGAGTGTGAAGAAATTGACACTCATGTTTAACAGCTGGTTTGAAAAAAAAGTTCAAATTTTTCTGTAGTGTGATTTAGGAATATAAATACCAATGTATATTAGAAACCAGAAAACTGTGCAAAATATCATATGTAACAATTAGACTTCTAGGGACTCCTCACAAGAAGAATTTACAGGTATGTTCATGTTCACCTCAAGTATGCTTAATACAACATTTTTATAGTAGTGAAATGTTGACAGTGATGTAAATACCCAACACAGAGAAATTATTAAATTAATAGTACACATGTACACATATACACACATGTACTGGAAAAATATACAGCTATTAAAATGGCATTATAGAAGACTATTAAATGATTAAGAAACTGTTCATGATCTATAAGATGACAAAGGGTCCTTAAATTATATATATATATAACAAGATATACACACGTGTGCATATGCACATATGTATATATACAAAATTAAAACTGGAATGAAGCCCACAAAAATGTTAATAATTTATCCCTGAGGTACGATAGTTTTGTTTTGTTTTGTTTTTGGTGAGAATATTTAAATTTAAGACATTACTCTCTTAGCAATTTTCAATTATGTAACAGTGTTGTTGTCTATAGTTACCATGTTTCACATTAGATCCTCAGACTTCTTTTATCTTGTAGCTGAAAGTTTGTACCCTTTAACTAAGTTCTCCCTCTTTTCCCTCTTACCAGAGATGGATCCATCTCTGGCAACTGCTTTTCTACTCTCTGTTTCTATGAGTTTTGTGTTTCTGTGTTTTGGATTTTTTGTTTGGTTTTCTTTTTAGATTTCACACATGCATAATATCATGCAGTATTTGTTTTTTTCTGTCTGGCTTATTTCAGTTAGCATAAGCCCTCCAGATCCATATTGTCTTCAATGCCAGAATTTCCTTCTTTCTCATGGCAGAATAATATTTCATCATGTGTTTATATATATATATATATATATGTATATATATATATATATATCACATCTTTTTTTAATCCATTTGTCCATTAGGTGACACTTATATTGTTTCCATATCTTGCCTGTTGTAAATAATGCTATTTTCATTTCCTTTGGATATGTACCCCAAAGTAGGATTGCTGGATCATATGATAGTTCTATTTTTAACTTATTATGGAAAGTCCATACTGGTTTCCTTAGTGGCTATAGATAATTATATAGATAAATATATAAATTCTTTGTTGAGTGAATGAACGAATACAAAGCTAATGGAATAATTTAATGAAAAGTAAATGTTCAGGGTTAATTATAGTATATTCCCTGATCTGTGCATATCAGCCTCTCCCCTTTATTCACTCCTGAATACAAAATTCTTCTATCACTCCATGTCTCTCATAGTGTTTAACACAATGCCAGAATGGTGTAAGGTGGAAAATCGAAGCCTATTTATAAGGTGGAATTCCCTCTATGTTAAGAAGTTCTGTGTATATTATACCTATATGTTTTACACCAACAAACATGTTAAAAAGTAACATCTATTATCATAAATTGAACTCACTCCAGTTTTTACCACTTTTCCCTTAATACTCTTCTAATTATTATTTTTTATTTTTATGATATAATTTCTCTGGTTAGCCCTTCTAGTGAATGATTTTGCCTTCTAGCACAGTATTTTTCTACCTAGTGGTGGTAAAGCAAATTTTATTTCCTGATTTATCTTCAAATGCAGACCAATAATTACATAAAATACAGTAAGAATTTTTAGAAAGAAATGTTAAAAAAAGACATGCCAAATAAAAACCCAAGCTTTTATATTTCATTCTAAATATAGGAATCCACTTCCATAAATAAGGAGTCCATAGGCAAAAGTGATGATAAGGGAGATTAATAACTATTTTTTCATGGAAATCTTGATAGATCTCTTTGAAACTCAGTGTTTTCACCTGCAACATGGGAATTAAGATAACTAGACTGAAGAATTATTAAAAACATCAAACAACTCACGTAAAATATCACGTAAGCAGGTTATCATGTATGCATGTTTGTGTATGTGACATCATTACGATTATTTATTTTCATTACTTGAGCCGTCTGATTCTCAAGCACTTCATAGTGTGTGTTCCCTGGTCTCCTCCACTCCTGGTTCCCTCAGGCAGAACATTATATATATTTTAACCAGAAGTTTCTTTTCCTTCCAAAAAGACCACTTTATTTTGACTCTGTTCTACTACTTCCCTTAGATGTTTGAAAACTGTTTTTAATACCTTCATCCTCAAGCTCATCAATTTCTGTTTTATACAGAGAGATTTCCTTTGTTATTTCTAAGTAGGATACTTTCCTGGTTTTGCTTTTTTAAGTGGCTTTTTATACTCCTATGCTGTCATATAGTGTACTTCACCATATGCTTTTCAAGATTTCCCTTTTTCTGCCTTCAAAAATTTATCTTCCGGAAAGCATTCTTATCTGCTCATGCTTTCACATGAGTTAGTGAAATGTGAAATTTGTTCCCCAAAGTAATGTTCCAATTCACTTTGACACAGGAAAATACAACAATAAACTGTAATTGTTCTCCTGTAAACAGGTACGTAACCCTCTGTTAAGCTGCTCCTGTGTGTGCAATGGAACTTGAAGAAGCGTGAGTAACCTGCTTGTGAGGAGACCACATAGAACTAAGACACACACACAAAAATGATCCCTGGAAGCTCTTTGTTCAGCCTTGCTCTACTTTCTAATAGTGGATTTTGCCTTAATTTCATTTGCTTTTCTTCTCCACGTTTTGTTTTGCACCACAGTCCTCTCTACAGAGTGCAAGCCAATAGTTCTCCTTGAGTCAGTCTCTCTGCATGGTCACATTTCACAGTGCCACTTTTGCATCTGGTAGCACATTTATGGTTTTGCTACTTTGATCTGTTTAATTGTACTTCCTACTGTTCTCTAGAGAACTCTCTTCATATCTGTCTACAACCTGTGCTCCTCCTGTAAAAAGCAATGTCAGCTGCATTAAATAAAATTCATTTTTGAGTGTATATTAGAGTCCCAGTTTCACTTGTGTATTTTACTTTCTTGGAAGTACCTGAGAATCTCCTTGTAAAAGAGTCTCCAGGCCATACATACAGACAGAAGCTATAAAAGCAGGCTTGTCTCATTTCTCTGGCACCTTGCACTATACACCCTTCACACACAATCCCCCACCACTGCGTATGGGCTGCTGATGGGGTTGTTGGGAAATGTCTTCACATATTTCATCAGTGTTCAGACAGATGGTCTTAAACAGAAACTGTTTGTGTTGTTGTTTTCCTGATCAAACATTTGCTTCATAGAAATAAAATTAATATTCTTCCCACTTTCCTCTTAAAGCATGGTATCTCTTCAAATTCCTCAACCCAATAGCTTTTCTCTTTGCTACCGTTGTGCCTATCATATGTTTTATGCTATGCTTAGAAAATTCTTGAAATCAAGGTCCAGTTTCATTGTCTACAACTTTTAGTCTTTCAATTTTCAAAAATTACCAAGGCGAGATTCTGTTTGCAATTACTATTTTTAAATATTGTAGTAAATCATATGTAAGATGTGCTTAAATATGTAAAACATTTCTTTAGAGTACTTACTTCCTTGAACTTAGTTCTTGAACTGATCATTTCCAATAAATAAGCAAGTGCTTATTATTTTGTTGCCACCTTGCATCAGCTCAGACTCCTTCTTTCCTATTTCTGAAGTTCCTTTATAAATATCGCTGCCATCATTTAGGGAGCACAAGTATCACCATTGTTTTTCTTTAGTGCCAACTTAAACTGCAACTTTTTTTTCCTTTTACTCTCCATACTCTCTCTCTGCACAACCTCAGATGTCTGTAGGAAGTGTCTTTGTTCTTGTCTGTTTTTCTCTTCTCTCAGCATCCTATCTTTACAGACCTGTTATTTCCATTTGGATTACTGCTTCCATGTCCTCACCCTGACTTTCTCAGTCTATGTACTCCTTTAAATATTTCTGCAGCTATTTTACTCTTCAAAGCTGTTGGCTTGATTCCTTCCCTGGGGAATTTTCTTTATATCATTTTTAAAAATATGAGCCACCATTTTGTGACAGCTGGAAAGGTGAACAGGAATTCTCTATTCTTGATTATTCCTCTTATATTTTTTTTTATTTTTTTATTTTTTTTAAATTTTTTTATTTATTTATGATAGTCACAGAGAGAGAGAGAGAGAGGCAGAGACACAGGCAGAGGGAGAAGCAGGCTCCATGCACCGGGAGCCCGACGCGGGACTCGATCCCGGGTCTACCAGGATCGCGCCCTGGGCCAAAGGCAGGCGCCAAACCGCTGCGCCACCCAGGGATCCCCCTCTTATATTTTTAAAAATTTCTTCTTGTTCTCATAGGGACATTCTCAGCCTCCAAATACCTCTGCCAAATTTCTCAGCTGTTGAGAGATTAATTTCAGCTATTACCATAGCAGGATCAGAAAAACTAACATCGTTCACATTGCATTATAGAACCTCTATTTTCCCTTGTATATATATATACAAGGGAAAAAATATATATATACATATATTAAAAAAATCTATCAGCTCCTCTCATTTTTCCAGGGATCTTTTTGGTAATACAACTACAAGTGTGTGTATGTAAGTTAGCATCATTTGATCTCATATTGAAGATTGGCTTACACTTTGATTTTATTGCCAAGTATTTTGGAGTCAGAAAAACCTCAAACACTAGCCCCTTATGAACTGCATGATTCCATGACTCAATTTTATCTTGGAGAAATGGAGATTTTATTAAGTGTAGCTTTTGTTTACTGTTGTGACTTGTACTGAAGTATTTTTACATGTGAAATTCTTGGCATGATACTTAAACCCCTGACCTTTAATTTCCTTATCTTGAAAATGAAAATAATGCATCATTTGCAGAAATGGGTTATATATTAGCAATAATGATTGTAAAGTACCTGATACTCAATAATTGCCAGTAATGGTGATGATTGCTATTATCATAATTCACTTTTTAAAGTTTATCTGTCTCTATAACATTATTTTCTAAGATAGTTAAAATTATCTCCAAGTATCAGTTCTTTTTTTTAACATGGTGAGTTAATAATAATGTGGCTTAAAAATATTTGTATTTGTTTCAAATGGGAGGTAAAGTTACTTTAATTTATAATGTTTATTTTTCTCTCTCCATTCCTCATTTCCAATCATACATTCCACAGTTTGAAGGTCATGTCTGGTATATTTGTAATATCCACTTCAACATGGACAGAACAGGGCACAGAACCCTGAATAGAGACGCATAACCTTCTATGCATCCACCTTCATAAATGTGATGTTGAATTTTTGGACTAATATATACAGTTTTTTTTTAATTCCAATTTCCACAACTTTTTTCTTCTTCTATGTGACATTTACTGAGTGCCCTAAGCATGGCAGGCAATATGCTAACCCTGGGGAATACAAAGTTGAAGATAATGTCCTTACTCAAATGATTTCATAAACCCGTGGAAGGGTACACCCACGTGAAACACATCATTACAGTACAAAGTGATTTTATTGTATTTTTTGAGAATCTCTTTGATCTCCTACTTTTCATTCTACTTTTAGTTCTTCTCAAGTCTATCTTTTAACTCCTTTTCAAATCTGATGTTTTTACTTTTTTCTAAGATTGTATTAAAATTAAAAGGAGCCTTAATTTTCTCCTCCCCTGCTCTGCTTTAATTTATAACAGAAATCTTTACTTTTTACCCAGTAGATGATCTTTAAAAGTACTATAAACTTTTCAAAAAACGATATGCAGAGTATGATTCAAAAACTCTCATATATGCACAAAATAAATCTAATATTTATAAGTTAGATATGCTTCATTAATCCATATCCTAAATATAAAAACAGTTTACCTTTAAGTAAATTTTTTGGTTTTTCCAATAAAAAGTATATTTTCAAAACCCTAGTCCCATTACCCACCTAAAAAGTTAACAACTGTTAATCATTCCAGTCATATACTCTTTGTTAAAAAATCCTTTCTTTTATGTGTTATTGGTAGAAAACAATAGCCAAGTCATTATGTTCATGCATTTCTGGATCAAGAAATTGAGCAGTGCTTAGCTAAGTGATTCTTTTGCTCCATGTGATTACTCAGCGCTAAGCCTACCCATATCGGGGGAGGGGACATACGCCCTAATTCTCAATGGGAAGAATTTCCAATAAACTTGACGACATGTTTTGAAACCACAGTAGTCTTTAGTATTATATATAACACTATTAATAGTGTTATTAATAGTTCCATATTTCAAATTTTCTCAATTGTCTAAAAAGTGTCCTTTTACACTCAATGTTCAAATCAGGCTGCTTATATCTGTATCGCATTTGGTTATTATTTTCTTTAATATCTTTTATTTTTTTTAAAAAGGCTCTTTTTTTATAGTGTTGACTTGACAAGACCAGATCAATTATTTTATAAAATTACCTACCTTACTTCTTTGTGGTGTCACTTAATTTTATTGCTCCAACTCCTATATCTCCTGAAAACTAGAAATGAAATCTGAAGGTATATTAAATTTACATTCAGCATTTTGTCAGGGTGTCTACTGCATCCTATCTAGACAAACATAATGTCTGGTCAGCCATTATTAGTGGTTGATAAATTGCTTCAGGAAGTGACAATTTGTTCTCTCCTTTGCAAATTTATGATTTTTTTTTCATCTTGAAATCAACAAATAACACTTGGGGTGATGATTTTAACTTTAGGAATAACTTTAGGAATAAATACACCTATCAAGCTCTCACAAGATGTTTTTTAAATACATTGATAATTCTTGCTTGATATAATCATTAGAGTATTAGAGTAGTGGTTGCAAAGTGATGAATTTCTAATTCTATCTATCCTTTATATATATATATAGGGTGTGGTACATGCTAGAAATTAAAACCAGGCCAGGGAATTTGGAAATTAGTAGCATTAGAAATGAGTTTAAGTTGGAGGTTGGAAAAATATGAAGAGAGCTTGCATGCCAAGAAAATGAACCTTTATTTTATTTAAAATACAACAGAAAGCCACAGAATGGTTAGGGCAGAGGAGTGACATGATCTCATTGATATTTTAAAATAATCACTTCCAGGATGCCTTGGTGGCTCAGCTGATTAAGCATCCAACTCTTGGTTTCAGCTCATGTCATAATCTCCAAGTTCTGAAATGAGCACTGTGTAGGACTCCATGCTCATTGTGGAGTCTGCTTGAGATTCTCCCTCTTTCTGTCCTTCCCCCTCTGCCCATTCTCCTGCTCATATATTCTCTCTCTCTCTCTCTCTCTCTCTCAAATAGATAGATGATAGATAGATAGATAGATGATAGATAGATAGATAGATAGATAGATAGATAGAAAGATAAAAGCTTAAATCATATTTGGAGATGCATTTTGGAGAATGAATTAGAAGAAAGCAAAAATTAAAACTGCATTCTATTATTACCTGTTTCAACCTCCCTTTTACCCATGACTTGCTAATTTCTGTATTCTTCCTATTTTGATTTGCCAGAATATTTCTTACAAAGTGCATTTGTCCTCTGAATGCTTCAACCTCTTTGAAATTTTTCTGATGTAAAGGCATGGATACTCCCTTCTTTGATGTGTCTCTATATTATTTACCATTATTACAGCATCTACCCTTTCTTTCTGTATTATGTGTTTATATAGCAGTTTTCCTATGAATCTATAAGTTATCTGAGGGGATGATATAGTATTATCTTTGAATCCAAAATGGCTAACAAAAGTATAACACATCCGGAAATTTTTGAAATAAATAAATAAATGGAGATGTTAAGATGAATCTCCACAGACATTCAGGTTTTTTAATTTTTTTATTTTTTCAAAGATTCTATTTATTTGAGAGAGAGCAAGAGCAAGAGTGGCAGAGGAAGAGGGAGAAGCAGACCCCTTGCTGAGCAGAGAGCCCAATGTGGGGCTCAATCTCAAGACCTTGGGATCATGACCTGAGCCAAAGGCAGACACTTAACAGAACGCACCCCTCAGGAGCCTCGACATTTTTAAATTGTATTTTAAAAATTGTATTCCCATAAAAATTTTTACTGGGAAGTAAATCAGTTCTTTTGGATGCTATACTCTGTTTTTTCACCAAATTCTAATTAATTTTCATATTTTTTTATCCACCCACCTTCATGAAATCATTCTGAAAGCCATTATCCCTTTGGCTTCTATAACACTTTTGAGAATAATCCTTATTCCATTTTGCCTTACTGTAAAGTTATTAGTGTGTGTGAGTGTGTGTGTATCATATTCCTACTAGTAAGTAAACTCCCTGAAGATAAGAACTGGTTCTCTTTTATCCTATTATATTTTACTACGCATGATAATGAGTCTGTTCTCTTTAGCTCTTATATCACTTTCCTTGTTTTCTTCTATTATGTCCATATTAATTGAACAAATCCTATTATCTGATCAAGATAGCCTTAGTGTGCTTCTTAGCTTGCCTGAACTTTTGACATATTTCTTCCTGGTTTCAGGCATTGGATCTCCCTTTTCTTAGAGCATTTACTTGATAAAACTTTCGACTGAAAATTTTACCTGTGCCCCTTTAAGATGTAAATATTTTCTCAGCCTCATGCTAGGTTTATTTGGTAAAACCCAGAAATGTCTTTCTCAAGGATCTAGGAGCCATCCTTTTAAAATGTAATCATCAAGAAAGATTGCACTCCAAATCCCCCCTTTGCTGTGGGAGGGTAGGAGCTTAACCTTACTTAGCAAACACAGTATAGCTTTGCATTGACCAGTGTCCCTCTTAAAATCCTTCAGTACTCATTCACTAAATCACATCAATGCTTAAATTTAACCTCCCGTCTTTTGTTTCAATAGAGTTGAATTCAGGCTATCTCTCTATTTACAATAGTTTTGAATAAAGTCTTCCTTGCCTATTTATCTCTGATGCAATTATCTTTTGACATATTCCTCTTTCAATTGTTCACTTGCAGATGACTATCTTCTTCTTGGTGACTGATGCTGGGATAGGCAGACATAGTGTGCAAAATTGAATCAAGTGCATTCAAACTCCCGAAAGCCTCCAATTGTTTTTTTAGTTTACCAAGTTTTTATGATCAAGCTGATTTTGAATGATTTTACCTATACTATGGGTATAATGGTTCCTTTTTCTCTCCCATGTATGCTTTTGACAGATTTACTGAAGTTTACTTGGTCACCAAGTTTTGCCAAAAAATTTGCTCTACATCATTTGTAGAATGGTGTTTCTTTCAACTCCTACACTTGTGTATTTAACACCATGAATTTGGGTCATCTAATATAGTAAAGTAGACACTTCTGGTGCCCATATGGACTCCATTCCGGATGTACCACATACTTCTTTGAGAATTTTACATAATGTTAAGATGGAGATGGCAAACTTTATATCTTCATTTATTTTAAAGACTTTATTTATTTATTCATGAAAGACACAGAAAGAGAGGCAGAGACATAGGCAGAGGGAGAAGCAGGCTCCATGCAGGGAGCCTGATGTAGGACTCGATCCCAGGTCTCTAGGATCACGCCCTAGGCCAAAGGCAACACTAAACTGCTGAACCACTTGGGCTGCCCTATATCTTTATTTAGTAAATGAATATGCAATAAAGATAACCTAAGTAAATGACTTGGCCAAAGTAGAACTAGGATTAATCTTGTGTGTTCCATTCTATATCTTTCAACCGTAGTAATTCCCTGTATCTTCTGATAGATTCATGACTGACAACACAGCTTCCTATAGCCCAACATGATTTCAGGAGAAAATTTTTTCAAACCTCCTTCAGGAAAAACACATTTCTAAGGCTAAAAACACTGTAATGATATTTAATGACATTGATGCAAATAATTGATTTTTTTTTTTAAATCTAATATATGTGTTTTAAAATACTGAAAATCAAGATACCTTTGAAATAGATCTAGCATTTACTTAGTCCTTAATAAAGATTAATAAGAACACAGTGGAAGAAAAATAACACAAAATTGCCTGAAAACTGCAGGGTTCCTCCATTGTTCTCACTTTGTTTTGTTTTTAAAGATTTTATTTATTTATTCATAAAGACACAGATTGAGAGAGAGAGAGGCAGACACAGGCAGAGGGAGAAGCAGGCTCCATGCAGGGAGCCTGATGTGGGACTGGATCCTGAGACTCCAGGATCATGCCCTGGGCCGAAGGCAGGCGCTAAATTGCTGAGCCACCAGGGCTGCCCCTTGCTTTGTTTTTGACTGCAAACAGAATAGGAGCAAAAAATGCAGATTTGAGCAGCAGAATAATGTCCAACCATAGCAACACAAAATAAATAAACAGCCCCCCCCCACACACACACACAAACAAGCTGGAAACTATTTTAATAATAAATTATATGCTAAAAAATAATAACAAAAATTATTCTGTAACTGTGTATTATTGAGAGTAAACTGCCTATGTAAGATTAGAGTAAGAGATCAGTGGGTCTTCAAAGTTAAAACATACTCTTTTAAAATTTCCTCCTTAGGTCATCTTAGCTACTTAGATAATCTCCATATATGATGAGCTTTTCAAATGAAGTGCTTTTGCCATCTCTGGAAAAACTATGTAAGCAAATGCTTATTCTGAAACTTGTACCGTTATGGATGTTTCTCTGCTGTGGTTGGACTAAAGGCACACATTTTTCTACTATTTTTGCTTTGTTTTCTTCTTGTTTCTGAGTATATATACATACGTATTTAAAATAGGTAATCCATTCATAGACATAGTAAATGAGATAATTTTAAGGCTATAACAATTCCTTTTACCACCTACATGGAAGTGGGAGTATACTTCTTTCCACTAATACTGGTTTTGACCATGGTCAGTGGACTGTATTTCTTTTCTCTAGATTTTGGCTTGGCCATATCACATGCTTTGGCCAGTGAAATATTAACTGGTGTAACATAAGCAAAACCTGAAAACACACATGCATGGTAAAGTACTCATTTTTCTAGGTCTGGTATCATCATGGACAACAAATGTTTTGTATGACCCTCTAATCCAAGGATAAGAAATAGGTGAAACATACCTGAACCCAATATGTAGCTTAGACTCAAGTCCAGCTTAGCTCAATCTAGATTAATTGAATTTCAACCAATCCAGTACCTGAAATAGAAAAAAATGATCATCATTTAAAGCTGTTAGGTTTTGGGGTTGTTTATATGCAGGTGACTAATACAAAATTGTACAAAAATCAAATGCTACAATGAAAAGTAATTCTCCTCCCTACTCCATTTACTAATCACCCAAGTCCTTGCCCAATTGTTTATATATCCTTCAGATATCCTACACATAATTAGCAACAATATGTTTTTATAGACACATATTTCAAAAAAATCCATTTTTACACTCACTATTCTATATCTTGACTTTTTAAACTAAGTAAACCTTTAGGACTTCATCAATGATAATAATTAATTGCCATTTGTGAAGTGCCTAGTAAATGCCAAGAAATTTTTATGGACTATTTACTTAATATTAATAATATTTTTGAGATTTTTTTTATTACTCTGATTTTGCAATTAACAAAATGAGATTCAGAAACAATTTTTTATTTTCCAAGCTTGCTCAATGACAGAACCAAAAATAGAACACTAATCTGGACGATCTCAAATCTTTGTATGTAATCACATATATACTAGTTCTATAACTAAGTACAAAATGCAATGACAAAAATTCCTAAGTGAAACATGAGGATCCCTCCATGTTTGTTTTCTTTATATAGAAGGTAGGTTATTTAGGTGTCCTGCTTTTTGGCCTATGAAGTAATGTGACCCTATGTGTGTCAATATGATGGAGTAGGATGTGTTTAAGGAGGATGACTCTTTTCTCTGACTATTTAAAATTGTTTTTTATGGGGCACCTGAGTGGTTCAGTTGGTTAAGCATTCAACTCTTGTTTTTGGCTCAGGTCATGATCTCAGGGTCACAGGATCAGGCCTCACATGGGGCTCCATGCTAAGCATGGAGTCTGCTTGTCCCTCTCCCTCTGCTCCTTCCCCTGTTCACTTTCTCTCAAATAAATAAAAATCATTTAAAAAATAAAATAAAATTGTTTTTATGGAGCTGAAGGAAACCCCAACTTCCCCTATTTTTTTTGCCACCACACTTAGATGATTAACCAAATACCATTGCATAAAACATTGATATACTGATATATGTATTTGTAATCAAGCACTAAAACACATGCACACACAAATTTACAATACTCAGGTGTTTCAGAGTCTAAGATCGCTACCCAGTTAGATATAATAAAATAAAAAATACAATATTTATGCTCAAAACTTTCACAGCAGGAAACATAAAAATATCTCAGTTACTAGTCAAGAACAATAGGAGTCATCTTATAAAATAAAGAACTTTAAAAATTTTTCTAAATCTTTTTATTTTCCAAATAAACAACTTCTGTTTGCTTTCAAATTTTAATTATTGCCAAGTCAAATTAAATGGGAGAAGATTTAAATTCAAACACGTTTACATGATCTTTGCATAAATAATTAACAAAATGGAAGATAAGCTAACAAACACAAAGGATGGATATAATGTGCCGACACCATGGAATAAAATGATATTTAAAAACAATACAGTTTGGAGGTATTCTAAAATATGTGTGAATATATTAGGCTAAGTAAACTTAGAACAAAATTAAAAATCTTTCTAAATCTACTTCCCCCAGAGTGGAGATTTTATAACAACTGCTTAATTACATACATGTTCACAGCTTGTTAATATTATTAAATATTTAAAAAGCATATGATTTTTAACACCTGAAAAGTCTTTTTTATTTTTAAGAGCATACTTCCACTTTTAAGAATACTTAATGAATAGTTTGATTTTTTAAATATAGTGTAATATTAATTTTAAGTGTAAATCACTTAAAAGTTTAAAGGTCATGAAACAATGGGTAGGGAAATTTTCTAGGAAGTAAATATTTGACAATTACGCATTTAATTCATTAAAGTGTCACATTATTATGGGGTTTATTTCTTTATGACACTATGATTTAATGCTAATATCAAATTATTTTTCTTAGGAAGACAGTATTGAGATTTCATAAAAATTAAAAATGTTATACAGTAATTTATGTTTGGCTATATATCAAAAGGAAATGAAATCACTATCTTGAAAACATACCTGCACTCCTATGTTCACTGAAGCATTATTTACAATAGTCAAGATATAGAAACAAGCTAAGTGCCCATCAATGGATGAATGAAGAAAGTGTAGTGTACATATGAAATATTCTTAATCAGTAAAAAAGAAGGAAATTCTATCATTTGCAACAACATTGATGGACCTGCTTAGGAAAACATTACTCTGAGTGAAATAAGTCAGACAAAGACAATCTCAGCTGTATGTGGATTCTAAAACAAACAAAAAACATAGAAACAGAAGCTAGATTAGTGACTGCCCAGTGGTGGAGAGTGGTAGAAATGAAGGAAATGGCTGAAGACAGTCAAAACACACAAGAGGAATAAATGCTGAAATTGCAATTTACAGCACTGTGGCTATCATTAACCATACTGTATTATATATTTGAAAGTTACTAAAAGGGTAGATTTTTAAACTTCTCACACACAAAAAAAGAAAAAAAGTTGTAACTACGTGAGATAACAGATGGGTTAGCTAAGCTTATTGTGGAAATCATGTTGCAACTTATTCATATATAAAATCGCTATATTGTATAGCTTATACTTGCACAATGTTATATCAATTACATGTCTCAATAAAGCTGAAAAAGATTTTCTTTCTTGGATTTCCTCTCTGAGACACAATAAATAAAATTTATTTTATTCAAACCAATAAACTAAAGTTGTATATATACTATTTGGTAGGTTTGGGGAAATTAACTGTTAAAAAATTAAAATGATGTAAAGGAAGCAACATTTAAAAAATGGACTGTAACATATGTAAACAAAATGTAAGCTGAAGCAGCCCTGTCTATTAAGATGGATGAAATGTCTGAAAGTTCTATGCCACTAATTATGAGAGTTTAATCTTTTCCCAGTATTTTATAAATTCATAGATAACTTAGGTTCTCATTGTCATCAATGCTTCAGAGAACACTCTCCTAAATTTTTCACTTTATGGATTGAATTACCTTCATTAATGTGTGCTTTCTTTTTCATGTCATATTAAACTAGATATGATAATTAGTCACTTCTTATTTGTATACCTTAATGCATTGCCTATGCATTTGCATACATGGATTGTCAGATCTAATGAAGCATAGTCATGTGATGGGTCCACCAAAGGTGGTCAGATGCCAAATATTTTTTCAAAAATGAATTGACTTGGGATCCCTGGGTGGCGCAGCGGTTTGGCGCCTGCCTTTGGCCCAGGGCGCGATCCTGGAGACCCGGGATCGAATCCCACGTCGGGCTCCCGGTGCATGGAGCCTGTTTCTCCCTCTGCCTGTGTCTCTGCCTCTCTCTCTCTCTCTCTCTCTCTCTCTCTGTGACTATCATAAGTAAATAAAAATTTAAAAAAAATGAATTGACTTTCTAAATAGAATCATTTAGCATTGTATATCTGAAAATTGCCAAAAACAATGATTTAAGTTTTGATATGGATGGCATTAGCTTGAGATTGGGAATGTAAAAAATAGAATTTTACTTGGCAAGTAGGCAGTTTTGTTTCTTGATGTCCCTAGTATTTCCTGACTATATTTAGACACCATCAAGTACATTTCATTGATCCAAGTACATATTTGAGTGAATTCAAGATTCACAACCCAGTATCAGTTGAGTGTGCAAACATATCTAATATTTTTGGTTCAACCAAAAATATCAGGTCCTCATAAATACAAATATTTGAAGGTAACTAGGTAATGGGGAGCAGTAACTTACTATGATGAAGCCCCTGTTGAAGATGAAGAATTAGAGAGTAGAGCTTAGATTTGTGTTCCTGCTGGCTTCAGCTGCCCATGTCCTTCTTATCTATTCTCTTTGGCATAGGTCATTCATTCCTAGTGGTAGTTCTCATGGTGGTACATTTGCTTGTATAGAGAATGAATGGTATAGAAATACAGTTTTACTTTTCTTATCTTGATTGACCTTTTTTGCCCTCTCAGTTGGATTCCTGATACTTTTCTGACTCTAGTTTTTTAAGTTATCAATGAATATGTTGCTCTAAGAATCAGAAATTTGTAAATACTTTTCATGATTCACTAGAACATGGTATTCTTGATGAGCTCAAGGGTCCTGTTTCTAAGTGTTGTGTGCCAGCAGCAATCTTGCTCTAATGTATGCACTTGTGAGAGATCTGAAGCAGCAGTTAAAGAATTAATTGTTTGCAAATTGGACTAGAAATGTTTTGTGAATGTTGAATTAAGCAAACATAATTAAATATAGAAAAAGTGATGTGAATTTACTTGAAAATATCTAGATTATCTGTGTCAGGATTAGTAGTTCAAAAACATAAAAATAGGTTTAATACAAAAACAAAATCTACTTAAAAATTTTTTTAAATATTTTATTTACTGAAAGAGAAGGGAGAGAACAGGCAGAGAGAAAAGGTGAGGGAGAAGCAGACTGTCTGCTGAGTGGGGAACCCAATACAGGGGTGTATCACAGGACCCTGAGATCATGACCTGAGCCCAACTTAGATGCCTGACTGGCTGAACCATCTAGATGACTCAAAATCTACTTTTTAAATTCTTACTTTCTGGGGCACCTGTGTGGCCCAGTTGGTCAAATATCTGCTTTGGCTCAGGTCATGATCCCAAGGTCCTGGGATCCAGCCCCACCTATCTCTGCTCAGCAAGGAGGCTGCTTCTCCCTCTCCATCTGCCTGCCACTCCACTTGCTTGTGCTCTCTGTCAGATAAATAAATAAAGTATTTTAAAAATTAAAAAATAAATTCTTAATTTGTTATTAGCATCATCTGTTAAAACCTAAACATTTATTTTTGGCATAATTTATAAAGTTACTGAAGTTAAACTTCAGTCCCAAGGTAACACATTAGTGTCTCCTTATCTAAGTGTCCCCAAACTTCTTCAGTCATGTGACACTCCGATTTATTTCATTTTGTTTTCCTATTACCAACTTAGTTTTTAACCGTTAAAGAAAGTCAGTGTTGTCAGATTTGTTATCCTGTATCTTACAGTTGCTTCTTTGTCTTTATTTTTTTCTTCCTCATCCTCAATTAAAAAAAATTTTTGTTCTAAATGCAAATGTAAATTTATACTAGAATTAGTAACACCCAATTTCCTTCAATTCACATCCAAATCCTTTACTTCTCTCCTGAGTTCCTGGCAAATGATCTTGGATCTCCAGGCCATAACGAATGGTGGTAGCAGGAATGGCTTGAACCGAATAGTGAAAACTGAACTGTAAGTTAATAACTTGTGTCTGTCATACAATTAAAAGTTGATATGATGATTATGTTCCTGTTGAGAGTGAGGAAATAATTGTGTTGAGCAAGAAAGGACTAGCTAATTCCTTCATTACTTAAGGTAAAGTCCTTTCAACAATATCAAAAGCAGGGATATTGTTTAAAATCCACTAGGATTAAGCAGAGGAAGATGGTAACTGCTGTTGCTAGTAGTATAAAGTTACATTTTGTTCTGGGACATGAAATCAATGTGATCCTACATTCTTCCATTTATAGTTTGACACAGGCAAAAATTAAACTCATGCAGGGAAATCATATTGAACATAACCATTGTTCATCTATTTCTTTAAGTTCTTTTTTTTTAATTTTTTTTAATTTTTATTTATTTACGATAGTCACAGAGAGATAGAGAGAGAGGCAGAGACACAGGCAGAGGGAGAAGCAGGCTCCATGCACCGGGAGCCCGACGTGGGATTCGATCCCGGGTCTCCAGGATCGCGCCCTGGGCCAAAGGCAGGCGCCAAACCGCTGCGCCACCCAGGGATCCCATATTTCTTTAAGTTCTGAAAGGATAACTAGATTGAGATTTGCTGGCTAAAGGAAGCCTATGAACTTAATTTTATTTTTGTTTTGTCTTCCACTCTCTGATAAATAGAGATTTTTGTTTTGCCAATGAATCTGTTTCAAATTTGACTGACCCATAACGGAGGCTAAAATGCATATGCTTTAAACTGGACTAATTCCTTCATTCCAAGGATAAAAAAGAGTTAATGGTAGTAGGCTTCAGGGAGTCTAAGGCAAAGAGGCTTTTTTGTGATCTAAAGAAGACATCACACAAAACCTTGTGTACTAAGTGCCACCTATCTTTGTATCTATGAAATAAGCAACAGTATGGGCAAAAATTTAGCTTAAATTGAGAAAAGGCTAGGAGGGTTCATCCTTTACCTCATTTCAGGGACTCTGAGATCTTTAGAGATCTAACCATAAATCCCTCCAGAACTAAGACATTTCTGGTTTATTCTAATGGCTAAAATTTCAACTTTTGAATCGAAACATTTATTCTCAGCAAAACAGATGTAATCAAATGCATTATTAAGTTTTCTAACTATTAGATAAAACACAGTGAAAATACCTAGCATATCACCTAAATAATCTATTTATTATTCATGATTTGCTTTCCTCCAAATTAATTTCAGTAGCTTTTGTAATAGAAATACCATTAAGTAAAAAAACATTCTGTAGAATATTTTGCCATGTCTATTGAAGATATTCTTTAAAATTGTCAGCCCTAAATCAATAAAACTAATATGATCTAGTGCTAAGTACTCAGTTAATTTAACTAATTTAATCATCAAAACAAATACATAGACATTATTATTATTTTTTTTTACATAGACATTATTATTGTAATCTCTATTCTATAGATGGTGAAAATTGTGATAGAAATAAATTAATTCAAAATTTCTGAAATCACCGAGGTGATCTCTACCAAACAAATTTTATGAGCCCATGCACTATAGTTGTATTTATTTATTTATTTGTTTATTTATTTACTCTTTAATACACTATAGCTTTAAAAGAGCATAGACTAAAATGTGAAATGGTAATTGGAAACATTAGCTGTTCTAGATATTACCTATATACATAGACTTAATGCCATCTTTTCTAAACAGAATATGTAATATTTATAGTGTAATTACGTATAATATCTTAGTGTGTATCTTCATGTATGTGGTATGTATATGTGTGTTTGTGTGTGTAGACCTTGACCCAGGAATTTCACTTTTATAAATAAACCTGACTGAAAATTTTTAGAGATTATACATTACATGCAGGTAGTAAAATATTACCTACAGGACCATTATAGTGAAAGCAACTTAGAAACCAACTAAATATCCCTAATCAAGAGTTTGTAAGGAAAATTATGCTTATATTCATATGTGTGTGTATATATATATATATATATATATATGAAATTTTGGAATAAATTTAATAACATTGGGAAATTTTAACTATGCAAAATTGTATAAATATCTGAAGTCAAATATTTATAATCATTATATTTATTTGGTTGGTGATTATTTTGACTGTCACTACTTATCAGACAGAATAAGAGATATATAAAGATAATGAAGACAAATAAAATTCTTGCCCTTATGGGCATCTATCTGTCATGTATCTATGCACCTATCTACCTACCTCTCCATCTCTATCAATCCGCCATTACTGTGTAACAAATTACTCTAAAACTTAGTGACATAAAACAGTTATTTTCTATCAGATTCTTGCTCTTATATCTGCGAATCATTTAGAGTTTATGTAATCTAAACAGAACTCTTCTGGTCAGCTGCTGTCCAACTAGAGGGGACACTAGAAATCGGGAGGATGAAGAAATCTGTGGATAACCCCAGCAATACTTCATTACCCTGATAGTAATAGATCACATACTGCAGTTTTTCTGAATCTCCCAAAAATAGCTTCTCTGTACCTGCTCAGAGGCACCCACACCAGCTTGTCTAAGTCCCCCGTCTTAGAATTCTATGTTCCACATCTACCAGTGCCCCCCTTTTGAACTCCTAAGACATAGTTACCAAGTGAGTAGTGTCTCTTCTTCTTCAGGTTTTCCATTCAATCTCTGTAGAGTTTTTACCAGAAGCCTTACCAGAACCAAACTTTGCAGGAGTCTGGGTTCTACATTCATGAGGTCTTCCCTCCACACTTCTCTATTTTTAACAATATTGGTATCTTCCTTTTTCATTCTGTGGCTTTAGGGATGGTAAGTGCTTTTCATAGCTATCTCCGTGATAAATAAATGTATCCTTTTGCTTTTTAACTAATAAATTTGTTTCTAATAGTTCTTGAGATTAATTCCTATTAAAACATCTGTTAAAATAACTGGTATGAATTACGTTTACTGACTAAACTTGGATTTACATTCCATTGGCCAAAGCAAATCACATCACAAGCCACACCCAATGTCTGGGGAGTGGGTTTATGTACTCTTCCTCTGCTAAGGAATTCAAGCTGTCACATTGTAATCTATTCGCTGATTTATTTTCTTCTACCATTATTTTTTTCACCTTTGCATATGCACAGAGAAGAAAGTAATTGAAAATATTTTTGTGTATTGTCTAAGAAAATAATTCAGCATATCCACTGTTTTTTTTTCTTTCCCAGGCATTTATATTTTTTCAGTTTTTCATTTGTGCAAACTCATTAGGATAGTAACAATAGTTTACATTTATTAAAGGCTTACCAAGTGTGGCACTAATGTCTAATCCTTATTACAATCTTATGAAGTAGGTACTCTTACTTATCTTTATTTTAAAATTAAGAAAACTGAGTTGAGAGATCATAATTAGACCAGGGTTCCATACTTTATTTTAATTTTTTCAAGGTCCCATATTTTAAAAAGTGGTATAGCCAGGATTCAGAAACAACTATCTGTTGGTAGAACCTATAAAACACTACTTCAAAATGAAACCTATTGGGATGAATAGTCACTTGGTTTTAAACATCCATCTAATTTTTCATGTAATTGCATGTTAATAACCATTTAGAAATTTTTTAATAAAAATTATCTGCACTGAAACCATTCTTTTTTCTGTGTACCAGAAATTACAAAAGAACATGTGCTGACTTATTTACTGAATTCTCATAGTGATGTGCGTGTGTGTATGTGTGTGCATGCAGCTAATCATCTTAAAAGAGATTATTTCAAGCATGTATGGTTTAAAGGATCTTTGGAAGACACATAATATTTCTCAACATTATGATTTTAGACAACTTTGGAAAGTTTCAACTTAGGCAATATTTAAAATAGAAATATGTTGCAAATTTCCATTTTGCTAAAAGAATCATGACACAAATACAATTCAAGAAAGTCTTGGGGAGTGGATTAGTTATAAGCCTTATAAGCAATCTGATCATTAACTCTCTTCTTTTTACACTGATTATATTTTTCCTTTTCTTTCTTTCTTCTTAAGGTTAATATGTCTTGATTATCATTGTGTGGGTGCCTGTGCATGTGTGTGATGTGTGTGATGTGTGTGTATGCGTGTGTGTGCCATGTGTGTGTGTGATCACCAGTGGTTTGCTTTTTGTCATTTTGGAATGTCAGGTGAAAGGGAAATGACAGTGGCAGACAAACTATTATATGTGTACCAGAAAGTACACAGAACTGGCATTGACTTATTCACTGAATCCTCACAGTGAGCGACATAAATCAAAACTCCCCATGACAGTAGAGAAAGGCCAGTAAGTTTTGGCAGAAAAATGATATAGGTATGGTTTTCAGAGAAAAAGAAGAGCTTCTTTCCATGCTGCCATCGACAGTCACTACAAGGAGCTTGCAAGTCGAATGTTCCATAATGGGAATTTTTGAGTTAGAGGAATCTTTTACAGTGCTAATAGAGCTGATGATGAGAACTGAATACCTAAGATTGACTGATGAACAGATTGGTTTACATACACTTCTTTGGGTAGTAATAAGATGTGACATAATTTTTACTGTAAAAATTACTGCTGTAAGAATCCAAGATACTTTTTTTAAAGATTTTATTTATTTATTCATGAAAGACACAGAGAGAGGCAGAGACACAGGCAGAGGGAGAAACAGGCCCCATGCAGGGAGCCCGACACGGGACTCGGTCCCGGGTCTCCAGCATCACACCAGGGCTGAAAGTGGCGCCAAACTGCTGAGCCACAAAGGCTGCCAAATACTCTTTTCTTATAGGGAAACAATAATGAAGTCTGCTTCTTGCCAAAAATGTATCCTATCAATTAGTACAAATGGAACTTCTTTTGTGGACTTATTATGCAGAGCATGTGCATAAAGTGTTATGGAGGATATAGTTATAAATAAGATATATTCTTCCCTTCATGGCAAAAAAATTCAAAAAATTATTTGCTTAAAATTATAGAGAGTAGATTAGAATTCTAAATAAGCATAAAATGCTATAAAAATTCAGAACATAGGGAAGTTACATTTATTTGGTTATAATTCCGGATAAAGATTTTCTATCTCTATATGGGCACACAGAGGCAAATAGAAATAGCATAATTGTGTCTGACGAGATATCACAACATCACAAGTCTTTAGTCAGTCTGACCAATCTCATATACTGGTACTTGCAATACTATAGGCCTCATGCTCATTTCAAACACACACACAGCATTATCAAGAAACTCACACTTATTTTAAGTCATTCTTGTATAACATCTAATAATAGAGAAGAACAGTGAGTAATATATTTAGAGGTAAATTGAATGAATGAGTTCTAGAAATTTTTGGAAAGCTTTAATGGATTACAATTTACTCTGTTTTGTCTTACTCTCAAATCCCTATGTATTCATGTGGTAATCTTAAAGGAGTTTTGGTATCACCCTATGACTCACAAAGGACTCACCTCCCCTAAAGTATATTCAGCTCCAAATTGGATTGCTGCTGTAGCATTGAGTGGGGTCATGTGCCCAAAACCACACTGCTGGATCACTCTGATTTCCAGTAGTTTTCTGTCATAGAAATCTACACTCTGCTAACTTTCTACCATAGTGACTGGGTAGTGCTAAACAAACTAGCAACTTAAAAATAAATAAATAATAAATAAAAAAATATGTAAAAAATATATTTTGCCTGCTTCAGCCCATATCCTATTATTTTGGAGTTGAAACCTTATGTGTACTTGATTGTTAGAGTGGGTCTGAGAGTAATATCATACCCCATAATCCTCTTTTCCTTTAATCATAGGTTATTGTTTCAAATATGACCATTTGATCCAAGGGGAATTATTTAATTTCTATTCAAAAACCAACAGAGGGCAGCCCAGGTGGCTCAGCGATTTAGTGCTGCCTTCAGCCCCAGGTGTGATCCTGGAGACCCAGGATCGAGTCCCGCGTCGGGCTCCCTGCTTGGGGCCTGCATCTCCCTCTGCCTGTGTCTCTGCCTCTCTCTCTCTCTGTGTGTGTGTGTCTCTCATTAATAAATAAATAAAATGTTAAAAAAAAACAGATTTCTCTTTTTTTGAAAGTTGAACTAAATAATACTACTATATCAAGTTAGTAAATTGATGCTAAGATCTCATTAGCAATAAAACATCACAGTGAAAGTCTGATAATTTCTTTTGCCAAAACTCTCACAACTGCCCTAGATCACACTTTTCCTGAGGGTTATTTATAATATTAAATCTCTCTCTCTCTCTTTTTTTTCTTGTTTGCCAACAGTGCCCTGAGAACAATAATTATCTTAGTAAAAATAATCAACAGTAATCAATAGGTGAAAAAAATACCTTCATATGTGAAATTGTTTTTTGTTTTTTTGGTTTTTTTTGAAATTTCATTCAGAGAGAGAGAGCACAGTGAGGGGAGAGGCAGAAGCAGACACCCTGATGAGTCAGAGCCCAATGCAGGGCTCAATACCAGGACCCAGAGGTCATGACCTGAACCAAAGGCAGACACCAACCATTGAACCACCCAAGCCCCCCTAGATAGTTTTAATTTACAATTTCTGTGATCCTCAGCATATATATGTACGTGTATACATAAACTATATATATTATATATATATATATATATACACATATATATATATGATTGGATTAGAATTAAAATATCGAAAGCAGGTAGAATCACTGATATCCCTTGAAATATGTAATTTTACACATACATATAATTCTATATGTGTGTGCTTTTAATGGATTTATACTATCTGATCTTCTTGGATCTTAACATAATAATAATCTATCCTCTCAAGTAAAATATGGGACACTGGTAGTCCCTGAAATGACAGCAAACATTAGTTGGCCGGAGCCTAGAATAAAGTACCTATGGAAGACAATGGTTTAAATCATTTAACAGCTGCTGTGCTACATTTCTGTGGTAGGAATGATGACTATATATACACTAAATTCTTCTGACTACACAGAAGAATTAGCAACAACAATAAAATGACAAGTTCAAACCTTCAAATGGTTCATGGCACAGTTAAAGAACATGCTTCTATGATTTCTCCAAAAACATATTTTATGCTTTATAATAAAACAGCCAATGTTTTTGAAACCAGATCCAAAGTTTGATTCTGAGGACAGAAATACAAACAAGGGATCTGAATCCAGATCCTTTCAAGGTCTTTTGCTGATTGGGAAATAGCAATATCCTGAAGATTATACTAGAGACATTTGAGAGTATTTAGATGAATCTGATACATTGAATGCCCAAATCTTACTGATCTTTTTTTACCATTTCCTTTTCTTCTATGCAAGGAGACTAAATTCCTTTTATTTTAAGAGTCTGGACTGTGTTCATCCGTAACAATCATTATTCTTTGTAATATCCAGTTTATTAACTATTATTATTTCCAGAATTATTATTAGTCAGTTTTTAAAATTCCTGAAGGGAATGACTCCAAAGTCTGAACATTGAGGAGACAGCATTTGTACAAAAAGAAGAGCAATATTTTGATATTTTATGTCAGGGAAAATATGGAGCAATATGTATGGAAATTAATTCTTAATGCCGAAAAAACAGTCAAGAAGGAAAATGAATTTAAAGTGGGTTGAATTTCAGAATATAGGTAGATGGGATGCCTGTGTGGCTCAGCGGTCTAGTGCCTGCCTTTGGCCGGGGTGTGATCCTGGAGTCCCGAGATTGAGTCCCACGTCGGGCTCCCTGCACGGAGCCTGCTTCTCCCTCTGCCTGTGTCTCTGCCTCTCTCTCTCTCTCTCTCTCTCTCTCTGTGTGTCTCTCATGAATGAATAAATAAAACCTTAAAAAAAAAAAAGAATATAGGTAGATATACCAGAGATTCTGGATTTAATGTGTTAGTTATCCCATGGTGCTTTGGTGGATAACCAAAACCTAATCCAAATGGCGTCTATTTTAAATGAATTTGGAGTTCTGTGACTGTTTTAATATAATGTCCTTACATAAATCACAAATCTAAAAGATACAAGGATGTTTAAGGGATTTATCTTTGGTAATATCTCTTGGGAGGTCTTCAAAGGACCTTCTTACATTTATGTCACCAAAACATCAAAAATTTATTTGTGAGGGAAGCACTAGTGCTCTTGACAGGTTCTGAATTGGATGTCTTCTTGAGGCAGGGGATAACAAAAAGAACAGGACTCTTGACATTAATAGTCATGCCAGTATTCCAGATTGGGAGATGCCAAAGTATAGCCCTTAGTATAGTGATTTTACACTCAATGTGGTCCCTGAAATGGGCAGCAAAGTAGGTACAATAATAATAATACTTTTCATTGTAGGCACCTCTGGTAGTAGCAAATTGACATGGACATTCTAGCAGTGAAATAAATGGACATCATTCAGTGTTATGTGATATTTTAAAATCAAAACCAAAACAAGACAGAAAAGGCACCACCTCATTTGAGCTATCATATTACAAAGTGAAGGTCTTTATCACATTGGAGAGGGAAGACCCAGGTTTTACAAAGTAGGCCGAATCCCTACATAGAATACCAGGTAACAGAGACACAAGTTTACATTATAACTTATAAAAAAAAGAAAAAAAATGTATACTGCTCTGACATATTCTCTCAGGTTGCTGGTTTTGACTGAGTACAGACAAAATAAGATGAAGGCTACCTTCTCTTCCACTTGGCCTATAATTTAGTAACTCCAACAACACATAAAATTCCTATACAAATTAGGATATTGTATAAACCCTCTAATAATTTATGCAAGGAGAAAAACAGACAAACTTGAAGTTAGGGAGAAAAACTATGACTTTTTCCATCAAATAACAGCTCTCATTTTTAAAGAGCTTCAACTTTGTTACTAAACCCTCAGTAGAGACTGAAAGGGACATCTTACCTATAATCATGTAGTCTCGGTTATACAACATGATTAGCTGTTATAAGATTCATTACTCTCTAGAGTCAGGCTCCTACAGATTCTGATACCATGTATGAGTTACATAATCACGTAGCTCAGACTCTCATAGGATCTAATTCTACTGAATTACCACCGCTACTTCCATTCTTATCTATAGCCTGTTAGGGAATTCTATAGAATCAATTGACTGGGAGAAAAAAGAAATATATATATATATATATATAATTATAACTGTGCACACACACACACGTGCAAGATTTATTAACTTGTTAGAAGGAATTATCTCATTTTGGCAGCTGAGAAGTCTATATTTGGCAAACTTGAGATCCAGAAGAACTGATGGTGTAGTTCCAGATTGAGAGCTGGTAAACTAGAGTCCCTAAAAGAGATGAATTTTCCATTGCAGTCTGGAGACAGGAATATAATGATGTTCCTATTCACATAAGCAAGAGGAGTTCTATTTATTCATAGGAGGGTTCAGCTTTCTTATTCCTCCAGACCTTTATTTTGTATTTATTTATTTATTTTTAAAGATTTTATTTATTTCTTCATGAGAGACACAGAGACGCCGAGACATAGGCAGGGGGAGAAGCAGGCTTCCCGTGGGAAGCCTGATATGGGCTTGATTCCAAGACTCTGAGATCACACCTGAGCCAAAGGCAGATATTCAACCACTGAGCCACCCAGGCACCCTCCTCCAGACCTTTAATAGATTGGATGAAGCCCACTCACATTAGGGGAGGAGTTCTGCTTTATTCAGTATATTGATTAAAATGTTAATATCATCTACAACCACCCTCACAGAAATACCAAGAATAATGTTTGACAAATATCTTGGTGTCCTATGGTCCAGTTAAGTTGATGTATAAAATTAATTATCATAGGCCTGAAAGATAATTGTGTAGGAAAATCCTTTCAGGGGTAGAATTTTGAGCATGTCCTCTGGTTGTTCGCTTTGCATAGGAAAATAATTGGTTGAAGGTACAGATATGCATCAATTCATTGACATTAACAATCAGGTGTGCTGACGAATAATTTTTCCAATAACACTAACTTTAGAAACCCTACAATCAAAAAATTAGGGAATAATTTGGTTAAGAAGGAAGATTAATGATGAACTTCTAAAAATTGGCAAAAAACATAGATATTTGTTACTTATATAAATGTTTTCAAACACATACTGATATATAAGAGACTTGCAGTACCAGGTCAGATAAGATTTCTTATTGTGTGGATGTCAGTCAGGCTCTTTATGTGCCACCTAGTGTTTACTCTGTAGACTCGTTAACAAACTGACAATGGATGCTGGTATAGAATTTGCTTAGCCTCAAATACTTAAGATTCTCATAAAGGTAAATCTGGCTACCTCAGCTGCTCAATTACCAAATGTCTATAGTGAAGATCAACTAGGAATCCTACGTATATGTTCCCAGAGGGAAGGGTGGAAGTAAGTTCTGGTGGCAGTTTAATGAATGTTTACCCTTTTGAATCAAAGAGTAGTAATCCTTCCCCCCATTGATATTATCACTTACTATACATAAGCATTTCCATTCTGTGTCTCTAATTTTCCTGCCCTCAGTCTTACCCACTGATTTATAGAATACATTATTTGCTACAATTATCATCCCATACAATGTTGCTTCTGACCAAGGCATTCACTTTACAACAAAAGAGTAAAGCAATGGACTCATACCCAAGGGAATCACTCACCTTGTTGGGTGCCTCATTACCCAGAAGCAGTTGGTCCAGTTATATAGTGGAATGGCTTATAGAAAATATCTGGTAGAATTGAAGAAATGTTCTAAATTTCTTTTTATTTATGACCACAAATGTTTTTTTCTGTCTTAGAAAACAGATTGGAAACTCAATGGTTGAAAGTGAGAATGACTCCTTTCATTATAATCCCTCAGAACACCCTCAAAAATGATTTTGTCTCCCCTCCCTATAATTTACTGCTTTGATGGTTTACAGGTGTTCATTTCCAAAGGCGGAATTGTTTTACAAGGGCACAGTGATGGTTTCAATGAACTCGAAATTAAAAACAAAACAAAACAAAACAAAACTTACTCTTATTGAGTTTCTAATGCAACCAAATTAATAGGTAAAGGCCAACTGTTTGTAGTTACAACCTTAATAGTAAGGTGCAATACAATTTCTGCTACACAGTAGAAGCAGAGAGGATTATGTTTGTCCAACTCATGGGTTCTCAAGGCCACAGCAATCAAATATCAAACATAGCATGATATTTAAGGAATAAAAGTTTGAATCACCTTACTAAGCAGAGTATCACAAACTTTTGAGGCACTGACTGAGTATAAATGGAACATAGCATGGAAAGTGAAAGAAAGAAGTTTTAAATAGCAACTAAATACCAGTTGTTAAACAAAGACTAGACAAATAATCATATTGTCTTTATTGTTCTGTATCTTATCAGTTGCCTTTTTTAAAGCTTTTCTTTTCTCAGCGCGCCATGACTACATCGGTCAGTAGAACTTGCGATTCTTGATCTCAGGATTGTGAGTTCAAGCTCCATACTGGGTATGGAGTATACAATAAATAAATAAACAAGTAAATAATATGAATTTAAAAAGTGAAGACTTTCTTTTTTTCTGCACAATTTTTATAAAGGGTTGATGGAATGACTTATTAATCAGTCTTTACAGGTTATAGAAGGGCGTTTGTGATTACACTAGAAAAGAAATAAAGACTATCTAATGCTATATATAGTATAGCATATGATGAGGATTTCAGGAAAAGAGCAAACACATTGTCACTTGCACATCATCTTTGTCAGTCACAGGATCTTGTTTCCATTGTTTGGGAGATAAGCTTGAATAGAAGGCTGTGTACCGGCACTGAGGAAAAGGATTGTTGGTACTCAGAACCATTCTCACCACCTTCCGTGCTCTCTCCTATAGCTTAGAAGCATGTCTAGAAAACAAATTTCCCAGGGTGCTTTGTGGCAGGGCTTTGGTTTAGATTATAATAATATGAGTGACTGTTAGATCTGGAAGGCAGAAGTGAAACAGTTCTATTCTTCCTTTTGCAGCAGAAAGGAAAAGCATGGATATGGTGAATGTGAGAATGTTTAGTGTCTGCTGGCCATTAAGAATCATTCTCTTCGGGATCCCTGGGTGGCGCAGCGGTTTGGCGCCTGCCTTTGGCCCAGGGCGCGATCCTGGAGACCCGGGATCGAATCCCACGTCGGGCTCCCGATGCATGGAGCCTGCTTCTCCCTCTGCCTGTGTCTCTGCCTCTCTCTCTCTCTGTGTGTGACTATCATAAATAAATAAAAATTAAAAAATTAAAAAAAAAAAAAAGAATCATTCTCTTCAGTGTTACAGCCTGCCCTGCAGCAACCAACAGCAGTGACTTCCCGTACCTTTTGAGCAGGGTTGGAAATAGGAACTTCATAATTCCCCCAAAGCTATCAACAAACCTGAGATCTATTGGTGGTATGCCCTGACCTTTTACTTCTCAGTCCTTTCAACAGATTTGTAAGCACTTAATTTGCTGTGCTAAACTCTAAATTGCTTGCAATATTTAAAGAGGTTTATGTTATCCTAATAGAACCATCAATGACCAAAGGTTATAATAAAGTGAATGAGGATTTATAAAGATTTATAAAATAATACTACATGGACTTCTATGCTCATTTAAATAACACTATGCATGTAACAAAATAATTTCTAGTAAATAAAGGGCTCTTAATATCAGTAATCAAATAATATCAATAAATAAAAGGCAAACATCTACAGAGAAATTAGACAAAAGATGTTAAGAACCAGTACTTAAGAATGCGGTCATTGCTATCCCCTGCTAATTTCTTCTCTGAAAATCCAACTCAACAAAAATATGCCAAAACCAAACCAAAAAAAAAAAAAAAAACCTCACAGAAAAAAACAACAACAAAACCAACAAAGGGGAATAGATAAAGCATCCATATAATGTTACTTTAAGAAAAGGGGTAATAAATAAAAAAAGAAAAGGGGTAATAGGAAAACTTCCCAACAGAGAAAAAACATGGAAGAAAACCGAGACATTAAAGCAGATAAAATTTGAATCCAACACTCCCAACATTAACACAAAAATATTAAATGTGTAATCACAACTTTTACAAAAAAAACACTAAGAACACAGGAAAGAATGGCCAGTAAAGAGGAAGATAAATAGGAAGAAAAGAAATAGAACGGTAGGATACATAGAAAAGTGAAGTGAGAAAAATTAACAAAAGGAAACTAAATTCAAATAAGTAGTGAACAAGTAGTAAAGAAAAGACAGGAACCAAATATATAACATGTGCAAAACTGAATATGTGAAGGAGAAAATCAAATAAACAAATGTTCCATTGAGTTTATTAGGAAAGATCCATTTGGCTTCTGGGTGAAAAAGAGTATGTCACTTATAAAGGAAAGGAAATAAGATAGATAAATTGAAAATGAAGGTCCAGGTAATCACTTTGGCTGCAATATTCATTGATAGAAGATCAACACTAGCAAAGAGACTCAAGGAAAGAAAATATGATACAAGGATCTTATATCCAGCAAAGTCATCTTCCAAGTATAAAGTATATAGACAAAACAGTTTTTACCGTAAAATAGCAGGATACATTTTTCATACAAGCCTTTCTGGAAGAAAGGCTATAGTTAGGTAAGAAGTGAATGGAAAGATCCTGGCAAAAGACTATTAGGAAGAATTTATTTATTTGCTTATTTTTAAAGATTTTATTTATTTATTTATTCATGAGAGACACAGAGAGAGAGACAGAGGGAGAAGCAGGCTCCGTGCAGGGAGCCCGATACGGAACTCCAGGATAGTGTCCTGGGCGGAAGGCAGGCGCTAAACCGCTGAGTCACCCAGGGATCCTCCAGGGGAATGAATTTAATATATTCAACTAAAAATTGAAATCATAAAAACCAAGGCAGGAATAGGAATAATAGGATAGAATATAAATATTGGATATTCTGATAATATCAAATGAATAAATGAAAACAAAATAATTTAGATATTAAAATAATTCTCCTTATTACCTTATGCACAATAGCTTGCAGTCAAAGGACATCTTTTACAACGCAAATTCGGGCAGCCCCGGTGGCACAGCGGTTTAGTGCAGCCTGCAGCTCGGAGTGTGATCCTGGAGACCTGGAATCGAGTCCCACATCGGGCTCCCTGCGTGGAGCCTGCTTCTTCCTCTGCCTGTGTCTGTGCCTCTCTCTCTCTGTGTGTGTGTCTCTATGAATAAATAAATTTAAAAAATAAAATGATAAATTCAGGGCCAAAAGCATACAGATTTCATACAAAGGTAAACACACAAGGAAGATAATATTAAGTGACGGAGCAGAGGAAGGTATGAGGGAGGAAGAGAATGCAAGATTTTTTTCTCATAATGAATACAAAGGGGAGCCTAAATATTTTATTCAAAAGTCTCAGTATAAAAATAATCACTTAAAAACTTACTAAATATTAGAGTAGTCATAATATATATGTACAATGTAGCTATATATGTAGATTATATATGTATAATATATCAGAAGATATATATTTATACTCAAACATAAGCACAAATATATACAAAGTCTGATATAGCACATCACTTTAGAGTCACGAGAAAGAAGGAGGGAAAGGAGGAGGAGGAGAAAAGGGGGAAGAAGGAGGAAAGGGAGAGGAGAAAAATGGGGAAGAAGAGGAGAAAGAAAACAGATTAATTCCATAAATATTTTTTTTTATAATTGAGCTTTAATGAATAGTAGGAAACAATTCAGCATTGCTTCCACTCTCCAAGGGTAGGTTTTCTTTGTTATAAATATTGTTAAATGTTTCCCCAGGCAAGTGAAATATTTTAATGTAGAACTATAGACAAAATATAAATGAATATTGGAGGATATGTATCAATGATGAGTTTGAGAACTTGAAAATCTTTTACCTTAATATTGTCTCTCCGAATTAATTATTTAATGAATATTTTATTATTATCATAAAGAAAAAGAATTGTGTTGGAAAGGGACAGGGAAGGCAATTAGCTGTATGTGATTATTTAAAAAAGAGCAAGTGGTAGGAACATGTGAAGGTATCTTTTTATTTTGATTATTTTCACATATCTGGTTACAGAATCTATCATCTTTTCAGTGCTTCAAAATGCACTAGAATATTAGTTACTGTATACAGGCAGGATTATTTTTTTACTTGTTTGTCTTGTTTTTATAGTTTGCTGCCTTATTCCTAGCACCTAACACCATACCTGATCTGATATATGGTAGATGCTCATTGATAGTTGTTGAATGAGAGATCATTTTTGGAGAAGTGTTCTTGTATTGATTCTTGTTCGCAAAGCTAATGGAAAAGAAACTATCAGGTTAAAAACTGTTTGCGCCTAATAATTATTTTCATCAAATGAAAACACTTCCAGTCATGAGATCAACACAAGAAAGCATTTCATAGAATAAAACATGCAGCCATAAATATATGGAAAAGTTATAATCATTGTTTATACACATACTAAAAAAATAACTCTATATTGAGTAGTATGTAACCTAAAATTAGAGAAAATAGCTGACATTTTGCTCAACGAATTATTGCTTGCGATAGCCCCAATTGGGGAAACATCTATATTTTCTCATATTCTTAGGGCTTTTGACGTGTGTTGCTAAGTTGCCTATTCACCTATTGATATGTCTACAAGCACCTTACCACATCTATTCCCTGAACAACTGTAAATTATTGTGCATTAAAAAAACATTTTCAGTTATGACAGCCTAGTGAACGATATCTGGCTATCAGTTGATCACAATTAACATTGGACTACTTAAATGCAATTATTGATTACTTGTATTTCCTCCTTTGAAAGTTTCTAGGAATAACAGCTTTTTTCGGTTTCTCTATTACTATTTTTTCAAATGACCATTTTATCTCTTTTTTGTTTAAGGATATCACATTTTTATTTCACTATTTTTGGGAAAATTATATTCTCTCACATTTTTTTGCCTAAGTCTTTTGTTTTGAAATTTTATGATTTTTGTCATGCAGAAATCTTATATTTATTTAAGCTAATCTTTATATATGGATATATATACACATATATATTCACACCCTTCAAAAATAATTTGTGCCTATTATAATTCTTCAAAATATATCTTTGAGTAATATCTTATTTTAAAATATATTTTGAGACACATACATTATCTACATTTTGCAATAGGAATTTAATCTCTCCAGCATCATTATTGAAACAAATTGATCCTCTACCTACAGGTGTCAACAGCTGAATATTTGCTTCACTTGCATTTCTTCTGAGGCCTTCTTTGGTGTTCCATTGATTCATTTTGTTGAGAATGTATGGTGCATTGCTCTTACTTATTTTTATTTTTCTGATGTTAGAGATAAAAATATTCAATTGTCATTTGTTAAATAAATCATTACATTCAATGGTTCAAAATGTTTCAAACTAATTGATAAGCTGTACATTTAGAATTCTTACTTCCACCCAATCCTCACTCATCTTGAGACCACTATATTACTATGTTTTTGTTATTATATTACTTTTTCTTCACACAAATAAAGCAAACAGGAATATGTACTTATATTTCTTCCTCTTACAAAAAGTTGACAATCCATAGAGTGTTCTTCAGGTAACGTAGCATTATAGCCTGCAATTTTTCTGTATCTGTGTGTTTAAACTGCAGTTTATTTAACTTGTTTTTATTTGTGGAAGCTTTAATAGTTTCTAGTCTTCTGCTGTTACAAATGATGTAACAGAGAAACACTTTACAAATGGACTTTATTATTGTGCAGATGTATCTTTACTATAAAACATGCAAAGTAGTACTCATATGTCAAAATTTTCATTACTTAGTCTAATGTATTCATGGTTTTACCTCAGAAAATTTGGAGAGCTGGTATTGGGAGGGCAACTCTTCTTTATCCTGAGAAAATCTGGCCTTAGCTGTGGCTACGTTAGAGGAAAATACAGCATGGAGAATTTACTCCTGTTCTGAACTGCCTCTGCTTACAAATGATACATGGCACCTCTTATTATAATCTGTTGGCTGGAATCAAGAACATGCCCACCAACCCAACACTAAAGAAGTAGGTTGAGAAACATTTTGAAGTACATGGAATATGCAAAATTATTTTCTGTACAATGGTTAAACCAAATGGAACCAAATAGTCCTTTGCTTATTTCTTCCCACACATTCTGCCAAACAGAAGCAAATCTCTATCCAGTAATTGTACCCAATGAGAATCTCATGTATTTTTCAAACTACTAGCATAAAACAGGCACACTCAAGAGGTAACTGGAAAAAATCTAATGAGAGAGAGTTACACAAGGTGGTATTTATACAGGAGTTGGGATGATTAAGGGAAATGTAAAGAATGGTGAAGCGCCTGCCCTGAACATGAAGCAGCAGCAAGCAATCAATGCGTCTTTTACCCCTTAGACGTGAAGGGATAAAGAAGGGAATGGCTATCAGAACGCTCTTAGAAGTACAGTCGTGTAATGCATGACCAGAAGCTGTGGACAGTAGTAGAGAAATACACATGTTTAAAAACAAAACAAAACAAAAACACCACCACCAACAATAAAATACACACAAACCCTCAAACCAGCAGAGAGAAACACAGAGAAATAAGAAACCTGATTTGTATCTCCCTTTCATCTTCCTCTAGCTTCCGAGGTGTGCATTCCATGGACTGACCACAACTAGCAGCAGAGGCAAGACAACCAGATTGATAAAGTCCATGGAGGTCAGCCTCTGTGACACAGCAGGATTGGGATGGGTGGAAGGTAAGTCTGGGATGAGCAAATGGGGAATATCCAGTTCATCACAAACCCTCAGGTAATGTCACATAGTTTCTTCATATGTTCAAATGTGGTTCCTTTGAGTCCAGAGCTCAATGGTCTAAAATGACAGGGCATCAGCTTTCATCTCTCCATAAATTCATACAGAAAATACATGGTAGATCAAAGGCAGGATTACTACATTCAATAATAGACAAATATATCAAGCACTTGTCCACAGAAATTTTGGAATTCCTGCTGGGAAGACAGAGTGAAGTTGTTCTATCCTGGGGAGTTCTCCTTTCTCTCTAGCAAGAGTGCGAGGAGATACATAAAACAAGCAAATGTGATAATGTAGATTCTCTGTGTAATATAAGTGCCTGACATGAAGCTTTTTGTTGTTGATGGTGGTGTTGTATGAGCGGTTGACATTAGGTTTTTTATGGCCAAGAAATTTTTATTAAAAGACAGTCATCTTGAATAAATATATTATTAGTTCTGTGACCCAACTACTAGCAAAACAACCAGGCATGGAATTAGGCCACCCCTGCCATGAAGTTTCCTTTCGCAAAAAAGCCTTAGTTAGCTGAGATACTTGACAGCTTGAGTGACCCTGCTTTTACATCCCCACCCCTAATTCCTGCTCTTATGCTTTAAATTAGCTGGTGAAAAGTGAACGCATGAAACTCTAAACACTCCACACTTGAACCCTAATAAAGGCAGAACCCCAAGTTCAGGGTTGTCTGTCTCTCTGTCTGTCCCTTTCTCTCTCCATCTTCTATGTCTCTCACCCCCTTCACTCTACCTTGCCTTTACTCTGTGCCTTTGGCATGCCATATTCCCTCCAGGATGTGTGAGTAATAAATCTTGTTCTTCGAAGTTCCTTGATGATTTCTTGCCGAAATGTGTCCTATAACCAAAATAAAAATCATATGAGCCAGTGCAGCCACAGTATTAGCAATCTTGAAGATTCACTACAAATCCAGAATAGGCAAAGGTATAGAAACATAAAATAAATGACTGATTGCTTATGGCTTGGAAGGTAGCTGGGATCATAAGGTGGTGAAAGCTAAAGGGTACTGAATTTTTTTTTAAGGTTTTACTTTTTTAGAGTAGCTTTAGGTTGCCAACAAGACTGAGAGGGAGGGAGAGATCCCATCTCTCCCCGTATATCCCACACACATTATCCCATTATCAACAATCACCCTACTTTTTTTTTCTACCAAAAGGGAAACCTACTTTGACACATCATAATCACCTAAAGTCTATAGTTCACCTTAGGGTTCACTCTTGGTGTTATTCATCCTATGGGTTTGAATGAATATATAATGACATACATACATCATTATAATATCATACAGAGTATTTTCATTGTACTAAAAATCCTCTGTGCTCTACCTATTCATTTTCCCAACCACCCCGACCCCAGCTGACCACAGATACTTTTATTGTCTCCAGAGTTTTATCTTTTCCAGAATGTCACATATTTGGAATCATGTAGCCTTCTCTATTTGTTTCTATTACTTACTAAAATGTTAATATATATGCTAATATACTAGTACTGAAAGTTCTTCATTGTCTTTTTGTGGCTTGATAGCTCATTTATTTTTAGTGCTAGATAAATATTTATTCATTCATTCATTCATCCATTCACTCATTCACTCTTCTACTCAAGGTCATGTTGGTTTTTTCCAACTTTTGGCAAATTAAACTGAAGCTGCTATAAACATACATGTGCCAGTTTTTGTGTGGGCACGATTTTCTATTTATTTGAGTAAATACCAAGGAGAATGTGGCTAGATTATATATTAAGAGTATGTTTAGTTTTGCGAGAAACTTTGAAATTGTCTTCCAAGTGCCTGTTCCATTTTTGATCCTCACCAATAGTGTGTGAAATTTCCTCTTGCTTCCTATCCTTACTAGGACCTGGTATTGTCAGTGTTCTGGATTTTGGCCATTCTAGTAAGTGTGTGCAGGTATCTCCCTGTTATTTTCATTTTCATTTGCCTGATAACATATATTGTGAAACATTTTTTAATACGTGTATCTGCCATTTGTGTATTTTCTTTGGTAAAGTATCAGTTAAGGTCTTTGGCTTATTTTTATTTATTATTATCATTATTTTTAAAGATTTATTTATTTTTATTTTACATAAAGAGAATGTGCAAGCAGGGGGAGGGACAAAGGAAGAGGGAGAGTGAGAATCCTTAAGCAGATTCCCCACTGTGCATGGAGCCAAATGGGAGGCTTGATTCCAGGACCCCAGATTATGAGCCACGCCAAAATCAAGAGTCAGATGCTTAACCAACTGAGTCACCCAGGTGCCCCTAACCTATCTTTGGCTTATTTTAAAATCGAGCTGTTTGTTTTCCTATTATTGAGTTTTAAGACTTCTTTGCATATTTAAGGGGGCCCTGAATGCTCAGTCGATTAAGTGACCAATTCTTCGTTTGGCTCAAGTCATAATCACATAGGTAGTGAGGTAGAATGGGAGCCTGGCGTTCCTTCCCCACACTGAGCCCCACCTCAGGGTCTGAGCTCAGCAAGGAGTCTTCTTGAGGATTCTCTTCCTTTGCTCCTACCCCCACTCATGCTTCCCATGCATCTTCTTTCACTCTCTTTCTTTCTAAAATAAATAAATAAATCTTGTAAATAAAAAAGAGTTCTTTGTATATTTTGGATAATGGTTTTTTATTAGGTGCATTTTTTGGAAAAAATATTACCCATTCTGTGGCTTGTCTTCTAATTCTCTTGATATTGATTTTCATTGAGCAAAAGCTTTTAAATTTAATGAAATTCAGCTTATCTTTTTTTTTTTATTTTCATGGATCTTGCCTTTGGTGGTGTGGTAAAAAGACCTTATGATAGCCAAGGTAATCTAGGTTTTCTCATATACTCTCTTCATGGAGTTTTATAGTGTTCTTTTTCACATGTAGGTGAGTTATTTTTTGTAAAGGGTACAAGATTTGTGTCTAGGCCCATGTTTTTGCAGATGATTGCCCAATTTTTTAGCATCATTTGTTGCAGAGACTATCTTTATTGTATTACCCTTTTTCCTTTGTCAAAGATCAGTTGACTGTATTTATGGAGATCTATTTCTGGGATCTCTGTTTTGACCCATTACCCTATTTGTCTGTTCTTTTGTCAATGCCACACTGCCTTGATTACTATAGCTGAGTAGTAAGTCTTAAAACCAAGTAGCATCTGCCCTCCAACTCTGTTGTTCTCCCTCAATAGTGTGTTGGCTATTCTAGATATTTTGTCTCTCCATATAAATTTTAGAATTAATTTTTGATACATATAAAATAACCTGATGGGATTTTAATTGGTATTACATTGATAGCTCCCTCTATCCACCCCTTTATATATATATATATATTTATTTTACATTTTCATAATATTGAATTATCTTGTCCATAAAAATAGAATATATCTCCATTTATTTAGTTTTTGTTTGTTTTTTTGTTCATCTAAGTATTTCATTTTTTTACTTATTTATTTGTTTATTTATTCAGAGAAAGAGAGAGAGAGAGGCAGAGACACAGGTAGAGGGAGAATCAGGCTCCATGCAGGGAGCCTGATGTGGGATTCGATGTCAGGTCTCCAGGATCAGGCCCTGGGCCGAAGGTGGTGCTAAACCGTTGAACCACCTGGGCTGCCCTAAGTATTTCATTTTTGAGAGTGTTAATGTAAATGGTATTGTGGGTCTTTTTTTCCAATTTTTTATGTAAATTACAGTTAACCATTCAATATTAGTTTCAGGTGCAGAACCTAGTGATTCATCACTTACATACAATACCCCATGCTCATCAAAAGTGGTCTCCTTAATACCCATCCCCCATGTAATGCATCCCCTGCTCACCTGGGAATAGTGATCATCAGTTCCTTCTATGTAGCTAAGAGTCTGTTTCCTGGTTTGCCTCTCTTTTACCCCCTGTTCATCTGTTCTGCTTCTTAAGTTCCATATATGAGTGCAATCATAAGGCATTTATCTTACTTGACTGACTTACTTTGCTTAGCATAATACTCCATAGCTCCATCCACGTTGTTGCAAATGGAAAGATTTCATTCTTTTTATGGCTGAGTAATATCCCATTTATTTATATATACACATTTGCTTATCTGTTCATCAGTCGATGGCATTTGGGCTCTTTCCATAATTTGGCTATTGTTGATAATGTTGCTATAAACACTGGGGTGAATGTATCCCTTCGAATTAGTATTTTTATATCCTTTGGGTTAATACACAGTGTGCAATTCCTTGATCATAAGGTAGTTCTATTTTTAACTTTTTCAGGAAATTCTGTACTATTTTTCAGAGTGGCTACACCGGTTTTCATTTCCACCAACAGTGTGAGAGGTTTCCCCTTAAAATACAACATCCATGCATAATAAAACCCCTCAGCAAAGTAGGGATAGAGGGAATCTATATCAACATCACAAAGGTCATATGTGAAAAACCTGCAGCTAATATCATTGTCTATGGGGAAAACAGAGCTTTTCCTCTATGGTCAAAAACAAGACAAAAAAAAAAAAAAATAAAACAAGACAGTGTGGTCCACTCTCACCCATTGTTATTTAACATAGCAGTGGAAGTCCTACCCTCAACAGTCAGACAGCAAAAAGAAATAAAAGACATCCAAATTGGCAAGGGAGAAGTCAAACTTTCACTATTTGCAGATGACATCATATTCTATACGGAAAACCTAAAAGACTCTACCAAAAAGTTGCTAGAACTCGCACACAAGTTCGGTACAGTCACAGGTTAGAAAATCAACATACAGATATCTGTTGCATTTCTATACATCAACAGTAAAACAGCAGAAAGAGGAATTAAAGAATTGATTCATTTACAATTGCACTCAAATCCATATGATATTTGGGAGTAAACTCAACGAAAGAGGTGAAAGTCCTGTATTCTGAAAACTATAATATACTGATGAAAGAAACTAAAGAGGATACAAAGAAATGGAAAAACATTCCATGCTCATGGATCAAAAGAACATATATTGTTAAAATATCTAGACTACTGAAAGCAATCTACATATTTAATACAATTCCTATCAAAATACCACCAGGATTTTTCGCAGTGCTAGAACACACAATCCTAAAATTTGTATGGAACTATAAAAGACCTCGAATAGCCAAAGCAATCTTAAAAAAGAAAAACAAAGCTGCAGGCATCACAATTCTGGACTTCAAGCTGTATTACAGAGCTGTAGTGATTAAGACAGTGTGGTACTGGCACAAAAACAGACGAAAATCAGTGGAACAGAGTAGAGAACCCAGAAATGGATTCTGACAACTATATGGTCAGCTGATCAACAAAGCAGGAAAGAATATCCACTGGAAAAAAGTCACTTTAACAAAAAAATAGTGCTGGGAAAAGTGGACAGCAACATGCAGAAGAATGAAACTGGACCACTTTCTTACGTTCAAATGGATTAAAGATCTAAATGAGATCTGAAACCATCAAAATCCAAGAGGAGAACACAGGCAGCAACCTTTTTGACACCAACTGTAGCAACTTCTTATTACATATGTCTCCTGAAGGGAAAGAAAAACAAAAATAGACTATTGGGATTCATCAATGTAAAAAGCTTTTGCACAGTGAAGGAAACAATCAACAAAACTAAAAGGCAACCTTGTAGAATAGGAGAAGATATTTGTTAATGACATATCTGATAAGGGTTAGTATCCAAAATCTATAAAGAACTTATCAAACTCAACACCCAAAAAATGAATCATCCAGTTAAGAAATGAGGAGAAGGCATGAATGGACATTTTTCCAAAGAAGACATAGAGATGGCTAACAGACTCAACATCAATGAAAACATGCTCAACATCAATCATCAGGGAATTACAAATCAAAAGTACAAAAGATCTCATTTCACACCTGTCAGAATGGCTAAAATTAACAACATAGGAGACAAGTGTTGGCTAGGCATTGTGTTTTTAATTTCAAATTCCACTTGTTCATTGCTGGCATGTAGGAAATCAGTTGACCTTTGTATATTAACCTGTCATTCTGTAGCCTCGCTACTCATTTAATAGTTCCAGAAATATTTTTGTTGAATTTTCAGACTTCTACATAGATAGGTGTGGAGTGAAGAGAAATTGAGAAAAATGGAGTGCTTTGGCATGTTTCAAAATGGTTTCTCTTCCCCTTCCCTGCTGTAAGCACCAGGGAATTTTTTTATGGTATTTATTGTGGGAATCTGATGGAGCTCCTAGAAGTGAGTCTAACAGTATTGTGGGAGTTTCTTCTATGACTAGATCCCCTTGGAGTTTTTAATCCCCAGAGTTGTTTGCTCTGAGACTCCAGAAATTCAAGTTTTCAAGTACAAGTACAGTTCAAATTTTCATCTCAGGCCTGGTTCCTACAGGTGTTTCCGCTTGTGAGTGTCTGCTCCAGGTAAGCTATGACTTCCTCCTGTTATTCATTCACCTTTCTATATATCCAATCTTGGGATCAGTGATTTTTCCTGTGTCTTCCCCCTCTTAAAGATCTGAGAAGAGTTGATTTTTAAGTCTATTCAGCTTGTTTACTTGTTGTTAGGACAGAGAGTTGACTTCTCAGCTTCCTATATGCAGAACTGGAAATCACAGTTCCAGTAATGAAAATGTTCTAAAATCGTGGAGGTGGTTGTACATATCTCTGAATAGGAAAAGACCAATGAATTGTACATTTTAAATGGGTGAATAGTGTGGTATGTGAGATATAGCTCAACAAAGTTGTTAAAAAATATTTGGATTCTAAACAATATAAATGTTTTGTATGCCTGTGTCCCTGAGGTGTTATACCAGTCTTTCTAGAGAATATGTGCAAACGTTGTGATTTATGGTGAACACCTGTTCTCCTGGGTTTCTGGAGCCTCAGAAACTGGTCTTGTAGGCAATGGCTATATACCTACGTGGTGGACCACCAATAAAAGCCTTGGTGTTGTAGGCTCAGGTGACCTCACTGGCAGACAATACTTCAAGCAGGTTTCCTCATCTTGTTGCTAGAGAAATTAACCATGTCCTCTACTGAGGGAGAACTTTCGGGAGCTTACATCTGGTTTCCTTCAGACTTTGCCCCATGTACTATTTTCCTTTAGTCATTTTGTTTTAAAAAAAAATCACTTTGCTTTTTGTCCATTTGCTGTAATAAGCCATAATTATGTGTACAAGAACTTCTGAGCCCTGTGGATTCTAGCAAATCACTGAATCTGGTGATAGTCTTGGAAACCTCTGACATAGCTGCTTAGGGAAAGTCTTATGTAGAGATCAGCAGCCCTCTTCCTTATCTGGAACATGTAGGAGCAAAGATTGTAAAGATGTGAAAAGGGAGTGTGTAGAAAACTCATGCCTATCTTTAATCCTCACTTGAAAGTGATAGAGATTGGAAATTATACGGTTCCTCACTGCTGGACAGGGCATCTTGGCAACGTAAGGTAAAATAGGAACTCTGGTGAGTGATGCTGCAGGCAGGCAGGTGCGCCGCTCCCTACACTTAGCCTCCCCCCGCCCCCTGCCCTCTCTCCCTTTGCTGCTGAGAGCGTTGGAGAATGTGCTGCAGCTGGTGCGTGGGCAGGTGCAGCCACCATCTGCTCTCGGAGTCCGCATGCGCACAAGCACCTCGCACCCAGGACCTGGCCCAGGCCCCACGGATCCCAGAACCTGCCGGGGACGTGGCTAACCCCGCCCCCTCGCGGTGGCGATTGGCTGAACCGTGGCTGAGGGCGAGGCGGGGTCAAGGCGGGCGAGGGTCTCCCCTGTGAAGTCGGGGCGAGACGTGTCCAAGGAGGTGAGACCGTGGGAGGGGTGTGGGCGGGGTTCGGGTCCTCCCTGCCCCAAGGGTCCTCGAGAAGCCTGTTGGTTTCTCCCGGCGCTTGTCTCCTCCCACCGCCTCCTCTCATTGGCCAGGCCCGGGAGGCGGGTGCGCTCCCATTGGCCGGGGGCGGTGTCTGTCCCTGCCAGGGTGGGGGCGGGGTCTCCGCCGCGCGGAGCTTGCCCTTGGGTCTGGTGCTCGGTAGAGCCGCCGCCGCCGCCGCCGGTACCTCTGCTGCTGCTGCAGCTCGAGCATCCGGGAGCCGCCGCCCCCAGCGCCGCGTCCACCGCCGCCGTCTCCCCTGCCAGGACCCCGAGACACCCCGAGCGCGAGCGGCAGCTGCTGCTTGCCTGCGCCCCCTCTGCCCCCCCTCCCTTCCGTGACCTGCCCACCCCTGCAGCCCTCGCCTGCACCTTCTCCAACACCCCGGGTCCCTGCACCACCTGCTCGGGCAGCCCCGGCGGGCTCTGGGACTTGCGGTGCGAGCCGAGGGGAAGGCGAGCTCCGACCCGGTGCCTGCCTGACGGGCTGTCGCGGCTGCACCAGCAGCAGCAGCAGGAGACACTCTTCCGCCCACCGCAACCCCATTCTGCGGGTGCGTCGCAGCTGCCGCTTCTGCTGCCTCCAGTCCGGGTCCGAGGGTTCGAGCACCGCAGCGGGGACCAAGGGTCCAGCGGGCGTCAGGAGGACGCCGGCGGACCCTGCACTGTGGGCCCCCGTCACCAGCATCTTCTCGCCCCCCTCGTTCCTTCCCAGCCCCTTAGAGAAGGGACCGTGACCTGGAGACGCAGCGCCGTCCTCCGCTTCTACAGCGTCTGCGGGCTCCTCTACCAGGTCATCCCCTCCCCGCCGCGGGAGCATCAGCTTCACGCCCTTCCCCATCACCCCCACTGCACCCCGCATTTCCACTCCGCCCCTTCCAGCCCCTCGGATCTTGGGCCCTGGCTCAGCCTTGCGCTCCCAGCAGGCAGTCCCGTGCGCGGCCCCTTCCGCCTCTTCACCCACCTGAGCTGCCTCCATCCCTCACTCAGTCCCCGCCAGCAGCACCCCCATACGTCCCCGCCTTCCGGCTGGCAGCTGGCGCCTTCTCTGAACATCACACCCTCACACCCACCCCCACCGGCCACCTCCCACATCACGCTCCTGACCGGCCGTCTCCATCCTCGTCCTCGCTCTCACCTCCCCCTTTCCGGGTCGCCTTCCTCTTTTCTCTGCTTCCCACCATCACATCCGTGTGTCTTTGAAAAGTGAGTGAGAGCCTGGGAGCGAGCTACCGAGACTGCGAGAACAGCAGCTGCGGCAGCGCCGTGTGCATTGCAGTGACATCCCCGGGGGCAGGTGTGTCGTGAGACGTGTCACGCACCTCTGAAGGGAGAGGAGACTGTCTGGGATGTAAAGGAGAGAGCGACAGAAAGGAAGAAAGAAAGAAAAAGAAAAGGGGGTTAAAGAGAGAAAGAATAAATCAAGAACTAAAAAAGGGAAAGAGGAAGGGAAAAAGCAAAAGACTCAAAGCTACTGTATCAACAAGCCTGTTTTTTAAAATTAATCAGCCTGTCTGGTTTTCTTTTCTTTTTTTTCTTTTTTTCTTTAAGCAAAGAAATCTACGCACCTAAGCAGTTACTTTACTGCTAGGGATTTCCGCTCGGATTCCCGACCTCTCTATGGCTCTGCTCCTGCCGCTTCTTTCCGTCATTAATATTGTCCTTTCACGTGAAATGTACGAACCCCTGCGACCGCGGTGGGGGGAACCGCACAAAACGCTGTTATGATGCAAATCACTGGGTTTGGATGCAGAGCGGCTGGGGAACCGGGGTGCACTTTTCCTCAGATCCTCCCTCTTGCAGGAGGAGGAGGGGGCCCTGTGGAAGGGGAGGACGACGCTGGTGATGAAGTGAATGGCCATGTGCGGAGTAGGAGGGCGTGGGGAGAGCGCACTTGGGGGGTGGTGAGGCGGGGGCGGCAGGCCAGGGCTGGGGGGGCCGGGGCCGGTGGGCGGAAAGTTGTTGCTTTGAAGAGAGGAGTCCTATAGGGATGTGGCCTGAGTGAGATACAGAAAGGATGGATGGGAAACGATGGACTATAGGATTTTCAAAGGTAGGTGACTCTTGATTTCTTGCTAAATCTTTGCCCACCTCTAACCCCTCTGTCGTCATTTCTGTAGTAGTGGGAAAGATAAGTTGATCAAATGTATTTGTCCCTTGGTAAAAGGAATCTGGAAGTAAGACACAAGTAGACCGCAGGCGTGCAAAACCTAATTGGCCTTTGGAGGATTTAAATGAGGTCAGTGAACCGTCTTTCAGCAAGTCCTTGGAATGCATCCTGCCTCCTATCCTGCAGGATATGGACTGGGATGGATTTTATTTATGCATATTTATGATGTGAAGGAAAACAGAGTGGACAGAGTTTTTCTGAATTAACTAACTGACCTTGCAGAGGTATTTCTTACCATCTTTTTTTGTGTTTTATGTTAAATGTGAATTTCAGATATGTCATGTGCCAGCATCCCCGAGAAAGCCGGCAGCCTTCTCCCTGCTTACGCTGCCTCGTCCCATTTCCCACCGTTCGCACTCCCACCCTCTCACAAGTACCCCGGGAGGCTGACACATCACTTGGGTCTCTAATCCATGCTGACACGTGTTCCTAGATGCCCTATTTCACCTCTCAGTAACTTGCATTTCTCAACTCTGCATGTGTGTGTGTGTGCGCGTGCGCTCTACGCCGGGTAGTGGGAGTGTGAGGTGGGGAAATCAGTTAATTCGGTGATTGCGATGAAAACTCGACACCCCTGGATGTGTTTTCCCTGCCAATCTGTGCGTGCTGGCCCCGGCACGTCATTGCACACACTGCTGGGCTGGTGTGAGATTATTTATTATAGAGCATGTGGGCAAAGGACTGCACTTGGGGGTCGCCTCCTCTGCCTTCAACATTTCCCACGAATTGTCGATTCACTGCACTGCAAAATAAATGTCTGCTGGTGTCTCATTCTCTCAGCCTGGAGGAGGATTTTCTCTCTCTCTACCCGGAGAGATTCCATCAGCTGCATTCTCTTTTATTAAGAACATGGGTCTCTTGTATTAAGTACGTAAGCCAATTATTTAAAAAGTGCTGCTTTCACAGCAGATTAGAGGTGGTGGTGGAAGCGGTGTGGGCATGCCAGAGAAAATGCACCACTGCAACCCACAGCAGCACCAGCATCAGGTCCAAGTATATAAATAAATAAGCGTCCTCTACAGCAACCAGGGAGAAAGCACCAGCCCAACAGGGTCTGTGTACTTATGAGCATCTTAGATCAGGCCATGTTAAGACACCAAAGGACAGAAGAGGATTTAAAAGGAAAAAAAAAATTAGAGGGGTAGGGGGTGCAAAGCACCATTGGATTGTCGTCTCATGTTTATGGCTGCCTCACATTGATCAAACACTGCTCCACAGACACATCGCACTTTGTTGATATTGTCAGTTCCTGCTCAAACAAATTGCTCAGGCCTTCCTTGTTTTACTCTTGGCCAAAAACATTGCTTCAGGGTTGAGGTTTATGTTTCTCCCAGCATCCTACACTTTTATTAGGACTTGGTTAGGTTGTAAAATGAAAAGCTTTATTTCCTGGACACAGATTAAACACTTAGCAGGTCTTTCCTTTCCTTGTGCAGAGAAAGAAGGGTGGCGGCGGAACTAGTGAGCAACTAACTGATTTTGGCTAGAGGGAGTCTGTTCTGCCTGCTGGTAGTTATGACTAGGCAAATGCTATAGGCAGCCTATAGCTTCTTATTTTTAGCTTTATCGGAACTATGGTGGTATTCTGTGACTTAAGTAATACTGATCAATTAATTTAGCATCTCTATTATTATCCCCTTTCTTGCACTATGCCTTATTTTAGACAAGAAGACTCATTTGAACGTATCTTCTCTGTGTTTTACATTGTCACCAATATTTTACTCTTTCTGGGAAGCAAAATCAACCTTTTGGCTTGTTAATATGTAAAGTTAAAGAGCCAGTGGTTAGAATCAAGTCAATGATAAAATAAGTTAAAAAAAATAGTACTATTCTAAAAATCTACCATTTTGTCTTCAGTGGATTCTTAGGAAATGAAAATGAATCATTAGAAGGAAATAAATATGTTTCTGACCAAATCACAACTCGCAATGTATAGACTACTTAGATAACAAAATTTGCTTCTGTGTTAGTTTATGGGGCATCCTTTCTTATTTTCCTCCATCGTAGGCAGGGGAAAAATCTGGAATGAGGGTACAGAACAGTTTAGAGAAATGAATTTCTTTAGAAGGAGGCGTGCAAAAGCTTGCCACCTGGAACTAAAACCTCTCTTGGTTACAGAGCAGATCCAGTTCAGTTGCTAACCCTGGCTGAAGCTGTGTCCCCTTTCCATGCCTGAGGGGGCACGGCAAAGATGGAGACTGTCTTGTTTAGCACAAGAAAACGGTCCTAGGAAGGGCAAAGAAGAAAGGACAAAATATAACCAGAAAATAGACATACATAGAGAGTTTGTTGAGAACTTTGTTTCCTTTTTAGAGTTAGTCTTACAGAAAAACACATTCAACACAAATACTGGGATTTTAGTGTTTGGTTTTGTCTTGTTTTATTTTCCATGAGATATTTTGATGAATGATCTGTTATTTTAGAAAGACTTTCAAATTGAAGGTCAATTGGACATGCATAGTACTTGCCTCAGTGAATACACTGAACATAAACTTCCCCTTACATTTTTAGAAAGTGTATTATTAAGTACAAAATACACCTACATACACTTAATAAAATACTGATAACTTAATGCTTCTCAAAAGCCTCTCTCTCCCATTCATTTCCTTCTATTTGTAATAGCCTAGTCTTGTTGAGCTCATTTCTTATGTTGAATGCAAGAACCATATTCCTCCCTTTCTTGATTAACAACTGAAACTTTAAAGAGTAGAATCTGTACATAAGAGCCAAAGACTATGATTTAAATGGTCAAACCCCAAACACTTAGTAATTAGGAAAATCTCCCTGCAAATATGGGGAGTCTCTGGGCAGATTTTCTATCAAGATATGGAAACTTACTTCATTGTCTTCACCATTTCTACAACTATTAGAACTGTGGGAGCATAACATGACCAAAGTAAGCATTGATTGAGAGGCCTCTTTCTGCTTTCTCCCCTGGAAGATCAGATACTTGAGAACTATTTGCCCCACATTGAAATAGTGAGATGCCATTTTTTTTAATGAAAAAAATTACTTGGATTACTTAAGGAGCAAATGGAAATACAAAAATGCTGGAAGAAATGTGAGTCATGCATTTTAAAGTGACATAAAATCAATATCAAATAATATTAATTTTCTTTTTAAAATGAGAAATCTATGGGGTATCAGATGATTGAGACAAGTAAGGTTTATTTATTATGAAGGATTTGGGGTACATTCATAATATAAATAGACCTATCCTATTGATGTTTTATTTGATAACACTGATGTGCATTTCACGAATTTATTGAGAAGGCGTCCTCATTTTAATAGGCTCGTTGAACAACCTTGGCAAAACCACCCAATGTGTAACAGCTGGCTGAGTAGGCTGAGGAAGTGGTGAGAAATCACAAACTGAGGAAGCCAAACTCAAAAGCTGAAGTTAGAGTTCTTTGTGGAATTGGCAGGTATTGGTTTTTTGGTCCTCCTAGAACAGCTCTAGTGCCCAATGACTACTAAACTTAAGCTTCCTGAGGGCAAGCCCTGAGCCTTTGTCATCTGTGCAATCTTCTTATTCTCAATTTAGTAGATACATAATAAATAGTGTTGGCATGAATAGGTATGTCCTAATGGAATTAAGTAGCTGCATCTCTTCATAATATGTCACCACTTAAACTTTAAGTTGTTGGACCCTGGCTCACGGGTGCCAACGTGTCCCGGTGGATGCCCCAGAGACTCAGACCCCAGACAGGCAGATGCAATTAGCAAGAGGGTTTATTGAACGTTTGCGCAAACGGGCTCTCCGCCTCCGAGGAGGAGAGCCCCGATTAGCAATTACAGGTATCTTTTAAAGGTAAAAGGAAAAAAAACCGCTTAAAGACAAAAGAACCGTGGGAGTCGCATAGCATCCAGGTTGATTTCTCAGAAGGTCAACATGAACCTATTCAGGGACATTCCAATCAGGGTGTGGGGGGAAATGGTTTTCTTATCACAAACAGAATGCTTTTTGTTGCTAAAACTTCAGGAAGGCACCTGGATGGGCTGCCTCTGGATTAGGGCTGATCCTACTTACAGGGGGGGTTTCTTCAATGTGAGGAAAAGGCAAGAGTTTGTTTTCTTTGCACTCAGTTATTTTCTCTTACCCTTTTTATGAGGGTTAAAAAGTATATTTTTGAATAAATTTTCTTAGGCTTTAACAATGATTAGCGTTTCCCCTTAAAAACACACAAGCAAGATATACAATTTCTGAATTTGTGATAGAGCTGAGCATCTATTCTGAATCTTCTTTTGTGCTTATGAAACTAAGTAATGAGACCCTTCCACTACACGAATAGACACAGGGCTGAAGTTGTAAAGGGATCTGCCTTAGAGAGGGCTGGCTACTAATTATTTACATTCTATTTTAGAGGACTTTGAAGTAAATATTAAGACAGTCATTATTCAACATTTGATATAACTCTAAGTCAGCAAATAGTTTTTACTTGAATCTTTAAATTATCTTTCAGCCACTTGAATGCTGAACAGGAAGCTCCAATTTAGCCATAAACAGTTATTCTGGGGGATAGATGCAGAGGTCATTAGAGATTAGAATATAAAAATAAGGAATCGTTTGCTTTGAGAAATAAAAAAATCTTAGAGCTAAGTATGATCAAGTAGTGCAAATCACTTCACATTAAGAAAGCAACAGTTCTTATTGGTCAAATTGATCCCCTAACAATTTTATGTTTTTGATGATGGCTTATTTACAGTAACGGCGCACTCATTGTTTATCTAAAGTCATCTTTGGGAATAGAGCAAGAAAGCACCTTTCCTGACAAGGATGTGCTGCCAACAGTTAAGTGTATAGCTGTTATATTGATTCAGTATGATTTATAAAAAACAATTAATTTGTTCTTATAGAGAAATATTTTTGGCTTCTTTGTTAAAAGTGTTTGCCTTTCAAAATGCAAGTGACTCCCTTAAGGTTTACTTAAACATCCAAACTCAAATTTATGGTGTGTAAAATACATTTTTACTCTCTTAATGAATTCATATTTGACGTTAGCTTGTCCTCTATCCCCTCTGGGGGAAAATGCCCATGACACCTACGTATCTTCCATTCATTCTCATACCTTATATGCCCCCTACTTTCCAATCTTAAGTAGTAGATTTAGGTTGAAATGAGAGGTGGTTAGAATATTTGTATTAAAAAGCAAACAAAAAATATACAATAAGCTTGTCTAATTGTCACTCCTTTACTGCTCTCTATTTTCTATTTTGAAGTCTGAGTAACACAGTAACTCAGCTTCCTTTGCACTGTCCAGGAATATAATATCCCCCCAGTCCCGACCATACTCCTAACCTGAAAGACCTATTAAAAGTAATTAATGAGGAATGAAGAGTGGTTCAAGAAAGGGAGATTTGCTAAAGCCTATGTGCTGAATACGTACAGTTTGGGTGATTTTCCTTTTGATCTCCACAATGCATACCCCAATGTTTTAGCAAGGATAAAACTCATATAATGTGCTTTTACTTGTTTTTGTTATTGCTATTATTGTGTTTTGTGAGAGTTCAAACTCCTTACTTTCATAATGAAATGGCAAAAAGGAGAGGCAAGGAAGGTGAGTCAGCCAGCCAAACACACGGAGAAATGCCTGGCAAAGCTGACTAAATTAGCATATGCTAGGGTGAGTATTTCCCTCTGTTGTTACATAATCCCTTTCTAATACGAAATCGGTTCTCATACTTAACCCTTTCAGGAGGGTTGACATTCTCCCACTGTTATTTTGTTTATTTTGTATTATTTATTTTCTCATGAATTGTGTAAACCATCTATTGAGGGGCTTTTATGTCAAATTCTTCCCCCCCCCCTTCAGTGTTTCTGTATACAAATGTTCCATTCTGTGCCCAACTTCAGGATTCAAGGATCAACTTTTCTATAGCTTTCACTGAGAGGATCTAATTAGCATTTTGGGCCCTCTTTACTCATGTGCAGCTTTCTTTAGAAAATGTATTAGTTCTATGAGGTTCCCCTAAGGATTCATAATACTCTAGCTTGTTACATGTACTGTGGTATTCACTGTGCCTTAATTATGCACGTGGCCTCATTTCAAAGCTTTTTCAAGGATCATGTGGGATAGAACAGGGGTCTGGCTGTAAGTTCACTGTCATGTATTAATGTGTAGGTGGTATTCAGAGAAGGATGTTTCTGAAGGCAATTATATACCCATGACTCCAGTATAGCAAGCAGCTACATTCTACACTTACTAGTTACCCTGCCAAGGCAGAATGAAATTCACCATTGTGATACATAATACAGTATCTGTTATTTCTAAGTAGTTCTTTGGCCTGGGAATGAAATAAAATAATGAGTGAAAATGTGTATCCCTTATCTTGAATAGGGATTGTCCCTTTCACTCTCTCAAAACAAGAATCAAAAATTGTTCCTAAATCAATACTCTATTCCATAACTAGTCCGTTAACACATTTGCTGTGGTGGGATCTTCAAGTTACGCAGGTTATTATTTGAGGCTATAGATTTTTAGATAGTATTAATTGCCTGCAACTGCATGGGCTGCCAAATGTCAGTGCACTGTCAAATCTGAGACATGATTTTTTTCGATTTTTGTTTTGGATGCAATTTGGACAACTGTGAAACTATATAGGGACATTGAACCCAACAGAGGAAGAAGAGAGAAAGAGAAAGAAAGACAGATGTTTTTTAAATAGGGACTTCATTTGTGGAGGGATGGTTATAAAAATTGGCTCATTTAGTACATGTCACCACTTATATGGAGGATATTTTCCTGCATTGCACGAGTTTGAGGGCATACTTATCTTAATTGTACCTTTTGACTTGCATTGGCCTATGTGTCATATCATCAGAAAACTTGAGTTTGATTTGTAAGTACACTTTTTTCTTTTATTTATGACTACTGCAATCAAAAGCATTTTGTATATACTAACTAACTTTGATATATACTAACAGTTTTAACCAATTTTTGTTTTGTTATTTTACAACTGCAAATTTGAAGCCACATTATTATTAATGATAGTTTAAAAAAATACTGGTCTCCAGTAACTCACTGGAGTTTTTTATTAAGAAAAATTTTGACCAACATCTGATGTGTTTAAGTAGACAAAAGAATGCCATCTGCCCTTGATATTTGAAACATTTTATTTTGTCTATGCTATGATCTATATAACCCTTTTGTGTATTTTTATTATAGTATTTTGAATGTTTGGTATTTATCTGTCTGTTTGTTCTACTGGATTATAAACCCATAAAGTACAGGGTCTTATTCTTCATTTCATTTCAAGTGCTTAATCTAAGGTCTGGTCTGTGTCTTTTTTTTTTTTTTTAATGTTTTCATTCCACTGATTGATTAGTTCTCTTCCAATCCATTTAATCCTGACACATCTCTTTAATTGGATCCAAATAATATTTAAGTATTTATGTTATAACTGCCAAAGTGCCAATACACTATTCTGAATAGAATAAATATTTGCAATGAATGTTTATTCGTATTTAAGGTACAGAGAGAGTACAAAAAAAATGGCTACTAAGAAACACAAACAATTCTGAATAATGACATCCTTCACAAAAATATGAGACCATTGCTTTCAATTAGGGCAAGCAATTCGAATTTGCACTGAAAACATTCATCTCATAGCTTTGAATCTCCCTGATTTCTCCGGGCATCATAACCCCTTGTCTTTTTTTTTTTTTTTTTTTTTTTTACTTATTAAAGATTTCTATCTGTAGCCCTCCAAATATTCCTGATGATGGCTTTAGGTAAACATGAAACCAAATCATCTTACTGTTCTACTTAGAGTAGCCAGTATTTCCAGATAAATGTATGAACAAAGAGGAATTACAAACTGACCTTGATCTGCCAGATTATCAGTGGGGACTGACCTGCTTTTGTTATTGCCAAAGCTGTGGAGTAGATGTTCTGGGAATCGTCTCTGAAGTATGGATTCAGGGTGCACTTCACTTACTTTGACTTGGGAAGATTACATCCATTTTATTTGAAAGGCCTTTTAAAGAAAATCCTAAATATTGTGGGGTTTTTCTTGATATTTAGTCATACTTCTGCAATTGAAGACACATATTTGCTGTGGTTGAATTTGATTTATTTCCCTTTTAGCATTTTGAAAGACCGTGGGTGGTAGGATGGGAATATTAACTGCTTTTTGAAGAGAATTTAAATATAGTTACTGGGAGCTGAATACCAAGGGAAAAAAGACTTTCTACAATTCGTAGTGACTTTAATGCCACATAAAGTGTTTTAAGAATGCTTTTTCTTAAAAGTCCCAGGGAAATATAGCTTTTCTTTAAAGCCATAGAGTTTTTCTTCAAATTTAGAAAATCAATTTCTTGATATCTTTTCGATTTTTAACTGTTTCATGACTTTGGGCATCTGAAAAGGTATTATTGACTAGGCTAACTTAAGATTTACCTGACGGAAGGTGCTGAAATCACTCTATCGTCGTTGTGTAGAAATGCACATTCAGTAAATAAAAATATCCCAAGCAGATTAAACTAGTTCAATTTATTAAATGTTGTTACCACTTTATGGAGTTGATATTAAGAATTATATTCACCCATAGCTGCTGTACTTAGAATCTTCTTTATGTTAAACTGTGACTGTCAATGTGATGCAACAGCTGCAGAATAACCTTCTAATGTGGCTTCAGTTCGGCCCTTACTGACTGACTTTACAGAGCCTAGGGAATAAACAGGAAGGTAGTTTCAGAAGCAGTTTTTGTTGACTGTTTGCCTGCTATGGTGAAAAAAATATTATAATTTGTTACTGAATGTTTATTATATAGAGAATATTCTTGTAAATCCAGTTTTAGAAGTGACATGATTTTTTAATGTGTAACCACTTAATATCGGAAACACTGGAAATGTGAGGAAGAGCTATACCTGTTTATTTCTCAACAGTTTTAGTCATAATGACCCACTCAGAAAATGAATTTTTTTAATTTGATAGAAGGCAAGCATTTCAGGCCAAAGTTTTTGTCCAGAGTCACCAAATTAAAAACAATATCCGTTATATTCTTCAAAAGAATACTGAACAATGTCTTTATGGAAAGACCTGATGCTAACTAGCATGAAAATGAAGTGTGTTCAGTAAAAATTATATATTTTTAATATATAAAGTTATATATCTAGTTTTAATATAAAAAACATATCTTTTAAAGGCCAAGTAAAATTTACATATGATAGTTTCATGCCCATTGGCCTGCATTTTTTTCTTTAAACATAAAAATGCTATGGGTGAGGTAAGACTAATGGTATTTTGAAACTTCAATCCTCCCTATCCTTTCACTTCCGTGGAATAGCTAAGATGAAGGTATTGATACAGTGATAAGTTCATAGTTTTTTAGAGATCTAGTAGAGTTCAGTAAGGTCAGATTTACTTTAAACCTTCACTTCGCTTTACCGAATTTTATTGGCTATACAAGTACAGACGACCAACAAAGCAGAACGGATTATCCTTGAAGGACAGGACAGCCAGAAAGTGTATTTTGTAATACCACAACTTTGTTTGATGGATGGGTGTGGACAGGTTGGGAAGACAGTCTTTCTATCATTTAATGATGGTCTTATCACAAGCCAATAGTAAACTTGATCAGGTGTTAGAGATATTTCCTCCGAAAACTTTCATATCATCTTGGGGGACTGAACAGAGAATGGGAGTAACTTGTGACAGGGGAGGAGGCATGAATCACAGCCCTGATCCTTCAGGAGAACATACGCAGCAGCCATGCCAAACTACTGCTAGCGTGGAGGCACAGTAAAGACTCTGGCCTCGTGGTGGTAGGTTCTATATTCTGTACAGCGAGGAGATATCGCTGGACTAACTCAAACTCTGAATTTTGGAAGTGCCCTGCAGCAGCAAGACATAATGGTAGGAATGAAAAGGCCTCAGTTCTCATCTACACCATGCCACTATTTTAGAGACCTTGGGCGAGTTACTTTCTTTTGCTTTCTTCTTTTCTGTGTGAGGGGGAGGAAGAGGGAGAGGGAGAGAGGAAAACTTAAGTGGGCTCCATCTCCAGCGCTAGCCCGATGGGGGGCTTGATCTCACAACCCTGAAATCATGACCCCAGTCAAAATCGAGAGTCAGATGCTTAACTGACCGAGCCACCCAGTAACCAAGCAAGTTACTTCTGCAGTTTCTTCTGTAGACTGAGAAACTAGAATCACATTCATTCTTTGGTCATGGGTTGTAGAAGAATATTATGGATGATTGAAGACTACAGAAATGGCATATCTCTTTTCACTTTCCACCTAAAAATAGTTTGTAACACAGTGTAACATTCACTGTGTAGTCTTAAAAAATACCTTTTACTAAAATTTAATTTTTGATATCTACCCGTGCATTATTCAGTTAAGATTTTACACTGTAAAGAGATTTGTATTCTGATACATATGTCTACATAAATTTCAGAGCTTTCTGTCTCTGTCAATGAGTTTTATAAATTAGTTTTGTAGTCATCAGCCTGAGCTTGGGTCATACATGCCTTTCTCATGAAATTACATCCGTAGATCAACTTCAAAAATTAGTAAATTTTTGCTGTTAGTCCTTTATTTTATTTTTTTTCTCTTTAAAATTTTTACTTAAATTCTAGGTAGTAATACAGCACAATATTGGTTTCAGAAGCAGAATTCAGTGATTCATCACTTTCATACAACACCAGCTCTCATTCCATTAGCCATTTTTATTATAAGAAAATAGACTGTTTCAATTTTAAATTGAATTTTGTTTTTGTGCATTATTCAATGTGTGCATGCGTAAATTTCTATAATCATTTCATTCTTCATAGGCTTTGGTTTTTTTAAGCATAACTTACTCATTCACTGTTTCATTTTTTTAAACCAATCTCTACTTGCAGGCAGTGTTTTAAATGTTAGATATACACAGTAACAAGGTGGAAACGGTTTCCACCCTCATGGAGTTTATAGTCTAGTAGCTGAGACACTAGTTACACAAAAATATGTAACACCCTAGCTTATTTTCTAAAATAAAAAATCCATTTTTATAGTAATATGTTTTCAATAGCTACCTAATGTGGATGTATCAATGAAAATATGAAATCACTGATTTAAGAGCATTACTATAAGCCCACTGAGCTTTTAACATTTTTTTTAATTTAAGTTTGGCCTAAAGAGCTCTCATTTCCTCCAGTTGTTTATCCTGAAAACATTCTCAGTATGATTCCAGTTTCTTTCTTTTTTTTATTAATACAACTTGAAAGAAGCTGACAAGTGAACAAGAAATATTCAAGCATGGTCTATTCTAACTGATTTGTTCAAGAGGATGATTCATTTAATTTCATAAAGGCTCAGTGGGCCAGAACAATAGATGACCAGGTCAGCAGAGGGAATGTAGGGGAGAAGAGGTCTGTGAGAAGAATCTATGTAACAAGCAACAATATTTAGTTTTTTTAGAGCTGAAGTTCTGCTTGAGCAATTCTGATGTTACCAGTGACAGTCATTTAAAGAGCTGCTGATGCCTCAGGGAAAACATTTTTAAAGTGTCCTATCCAGAAACAGTGCTCCTTATACTGTGTCATATATATTAAAACTCTGTCCCTTGCTTATATTACAATACTACATTGTGCCTGATTAAAACCTGTGCTACTAGTATATGGCTTCTCGAGACTGCCGATGAAATGTTGTTCTTGAAATCTTTCCTCCTGCTCAAGCTGCCCTGAATATGGCTGAATTAAGAATCACCTGATAAATAAAGCTGGAGAATAGATGAGAATACCACTTAAAAACTTTAAAAATAAAATGAATTTTATATACAGTTGTGTGAAATGTTGGAATATGTAAAATAATATGAGTGGGATACAAATATTCTCGATATCTTTATATTATTTCTTTTAATATTTAACTTTGATTGATGACCTCAACATGCACATGAGGTCATATTCCTAACAGGTCGTATGGTGTTTTTATATTATTATTTATTGTCCATCGGTGTCCCCGGGGTAGATGATATATATATCTTGTAGTAGATAGAGTAAAAAAAAAAAAAAAGATATATACTTTTGGAAATCATAATGGTGGTCAAGCATGTACAGTTAGTCTACTTAGAGATTTACTTATCTGGATTACAGAATGCAGTGCCTTGCACAACTAAAAAACCTCAGCTTAACTGTTATCTTTAATTTTGCTTTTTCTTTTAAATGAAACGTTAAAATCAAAGCAATTGAAGTAAATGCTCTGTTGCAGGTAATAATTTGCAAGCATATAGTTTTATATTAAATGACTTATTTTTGAGAGTATATTCAGTTCTCTGAAGTAAGTCAGAGATGCATACATATTTTAAACTTTTATATAGAGAACTAGGTGGTGCTGTTCTGTCATCTTTGTGTCTCAGTGACTTCTTAAAACACTTTCATTCAATAAGTGCATTAGGTAAGATACAGTATTCTAGTAGAATTACTTTTTATTAACCAGCTAAGTTTATATTGATCTTACATGTTTGTTTTCAGCAGTATTTTCATACAGCAGAAAAAACTTTCTTCTAAGCAGTTAACTTTTATCATACTGTACAACTTCCCTTTTTTTTTTAACATTTAAGATAATATGAAATCTTTATGTTTACTATGTGCTTTAAAAGGCTCTGTACTTGGCTTTTTCATTTGCCAAAATTCTTACTATTAATTGAGTCAGAATTTAAAGTGGTAAAATTTTGTACAATTTGAGTTGATGTCATATCAAAAAGTCATAAAATATAGAAGCTCAAGGAAAACATTTTCATTATTTGAAATACTAAAAATTGAATTAAGCTTTAAAACAAAAGAAATAAGATAGATTTCCTTGAAAAGAAATTGTTTGCTTAATACACTTCTCTGTAAGAAGACTGACATAGGTAGGCTGTCAGTTAGTGTTTTCATGTTTCAGGATATCATTAATTGTGACTTCCGACCATCTTGTGGTACCCAGTAGTCAGATATAAAAGAACACATTTACTTGAAACTAAGTAACAAGAGAATTACTGGCCTGCCCATGTATACTTAGTACACTGGTGTCTCTGAGGTATATTTTCTTGCTAAGAATTATAGCTTCAGATACCTTTAAGTTTAGAAAATACAGATAGGAGAGAACTTAAAAGAATGACAACTTTTTTTTTTTCAAAAACCATCTCATGTTATAAACAAGCGATTGTAACTTATGTTTCTTAATGACTTTACAATACTTTTGGAGAAGAATATATCATATAATTTATTCTCCAATGAAAATCTGGATATAAATAAAGACTAGTATTTCAAGAGTTCTACCCATGTACCTCCTTGTGGAATCACAGTTCTATAATTTTGACTGGGGACAAAAGTAATTTCTGTCCTTCTTGATTTCTCATGTAATAAATCCTCCTTGCTGCTATTTACATCATAAAACATTTAAGTCTTACCTTAATAGAAAAGTCAATGTTATTTAGAAAACTTCTTTTTCTGCTATCTCATGAATCTTTTATCAGCGGAAGACAGGATCAATACAGAATTTCAGGATGGTTCCATGGCATGTCATCTTACAATGCAGAGATAATCTCTGAGATGCACATCTTCTAGACTAATAAACCTAAGTGAAAGTGCTCTTAGACTTCTATGCTCATGTCTGGCCTCCTGGCCTCATGAAATAAAATAGAAGTCACACGTATTAGGATGAGTGCCAGTGGGAAAACACTTGTCAAGTAAGAGTTCAAAATGGGTGAACTGTATAAGGAAAGGGAGATTATTCATGCCGGAGGAATGTCTTGATTTTCTATCAATTTTCCTAAGAAGGATTAGGTAACTTCCACTGTATACTGCCATAACCTCAAAATGTAAAAAAATAGAAAAATTAAGATTATATAAAAAGTCAGTATTTATATTTTCAGTTTTAATTCTTTTTACAAAAATACAGTACCTAGGTTTTTGATACTATCATTATGAGAGTAAAGCTTAGACTAGACAAAGAATTTATGGAAGTTATTCATAGATTTGCCATAGCTACATATTCAAAATTATGCAGCGTTTTTATGATAATAAATGATCCACTTTTTGAAAGTTGGCATGCTGACAGTGATAGTAAGAAGACATTAAACTTTAATATGTTAGATACTAGATTTACATTATGGAAAGTTAAATGACACCATCAGCAAGCCCAAAGCTTTTTAGATAGCCTATTTTAAAAATATACCATACTTCAAATAAAGCATGATATTTGGTGAAAAATACCTAAATCATAATATTCCACAATCATTTTCCTTCCAGAATACAGAAAGTCTTAAATGTCAAAAATACAAAAATGTACATTGTAACTTTGGTGACCACTTACTTTTTTGGAAGTAAAATCAGAAGGGGAGAGAGTAATACATTTCTGGCAGTATACTTTCTCCTTGGACTGAGGCTCCAAAATTAATACCAAAACTACTCCATGCATTTTTCATCATTTCTTGTGGTCATTATTTCTTGGATAGCTGATATTAGAAAAAGAAGGCTTCTTTACAATTATTTTTGACGAAGATTAATCTCAGACAACCTAGTGTCAGCTATTGTCTATCAGTAATCAGTGACAGCAAATAGACTATCTGGCATGGCATTTTTTGGGAGACCCTCATCTTATCTTTCCAAATGCTCCTTTGGAAACTTCAGTAGAGGTTCATTTTCATCTTGCCACATTTTATCAGTGATGAAAGACATACCTCATGGATCTAAAGGTGGTTTTTCACTTTAAAAGTAAACTAAAGAAAAACAAGAATAAGTAAGACATTTCTGGATTTATTTTGCTATCAGAGAAGATAGTAGAATAGGTGAAAGAGTGATCATTATGAGAATGAAAACAACAGTATTGTGGAGAGGGTAGATGTAGATCTTTTGCATCTTTATCCATAATATGTTTCTTCTAAATAGAATCTCCAAATGAGGCTTGATATAAAGTTATACTTCATATCAGTAAATCAAATTTTTTAGGGACCCAGTGGATATAGACATCATACGTGGTGAAAGAGGTTAGAATAGACCTCAGTAAAAATTGTGGATGATCTTTAGTGCATCGTGTCCAGAGCCTAACTGTAGTGAGATGGTACACATCATGTGAATTTCTAACACTGTAACACGTAAGTATAGTTAATATTAGCCATATATGATCCAAAATAACACCAATATTAATATATTTCCTATGTTCAGTGTTTATCATTACTAGTTCAGGGTGTGTGTGTGTGTGTGTGTGTTTCTTCTTTATATCAGAAATTTGTCTGAAGTCATGGAATTATAGCTGCATTATGTGAAAAAAAAAAGTAAAACCAAAGATTATAATAGGCCATAGGGGAAATCCTGCATAAGAAACCTGTTCTAGCAAAATTGAATGGAAGTTTAAAATAAGCTCTGCTGTACTTTAGGTTTAAACATGATCTCATTTCGACCCTATTTAAACCTTATGTCAGAGGCAGCATAGTGAAAATGGAAAGTACAAGGGATAGGGCTTCAAGAACTAAAGTTCTGATGACTGTGCCACTGGCTCCCCATCACCTGGGGAAACAAACTCATCTCTCTAGGGGTCAGTTATTCAGAGGGTGTTAGACTTGGATCATTTCCAAGGTCTTTTTCAACTTGAAGACTAACCAATTCAGCAGTTAAAGCAAATGGATATACTTTGCAAAAGTTAGGATATGATTATACCTTTATCATTAAATGAAAGTTTTGATTAAAAAAAGTGTTACAAAATGATGAAATTAGTTACTGGGGTGTTTATAAAATTGTACTGACATATAATGTGTTTTTAAAAATTCATCTGCATTATGTATGTATATATATTCATATATTTACTGGTATTTTGGCATACTATTGATATACAAGTACATAGCCAATGAACCTGTTGATGATTCCATTTGTTTCAAAAATGCATGTGTATGCATAGATAATTCATTGCATTATGACTTTTCACCTTGCTCTCTATAAGGAGAGACATGTATGTTCAGAAGAGAGGTCACTGAAGACGTAGTCATTTGTAAAATATGTCTAAGAAAAATCTTAAACTATTAGAAATTATCAGCCTTGGGGCACCTGGGTGGTTTAGCAGTTAGTTGAGCATCCGCCTTTGGCTCAGGGCATGATCCTGGGGTCCTGGGATCGAGTCCCGCATCGGGCTCCCTTCATGGAGCCTGGTCTCCTTCTGCCTGTATCTCTGCCTCTCTCTGTGTGTCTCTCATTAATAAATAAATAAAACCTTTAAAAAGAGAGAGAGAGAGAAATTATCAGTCTTAAATAGAGAAAAGAAGCCTGGTCATTCCAGGAAAGGACTTCAATAAATGAGGATAATTTTATGCTAAGTGCCATAAACAACTGTTTTTTATATTCATTAAGGCTCAAAATAAAGATAATGTTCTGAAACTACTCCAAGAGTGCTTTAGACTTTAATTAAGAAATAATTTTCAGGCAGGACAAGTAGACTGTAGACTAGAGAGTGGTGAAATACTTTCTGGTGTCTAAACGGATAATTGCATTTTTCCTCCTTACTGGATGATTTAAAAGTGTGCTCTCTTAATGATAAAGAGAATTGAAAGGCTTCAAATCATGAGATAGCTCTTCACGGAACTAGTTTGCATGAGTTGTAACTAACCTAAAGTTTCACTTTTATCAAATAGAATTTGTTCTTAAGAAAGGAAAACACTTGTTATTTTCTATGTAAGTATGTCATTAAATAAAGGTTGCATTAACTTAGAGAGAGGATTTCATAATAACCTCTAATCATAATCGTAGAAAGAGTTAAATTCCCTTCATTATGGAGCAAGGCAAATGCAGAGTGTTTATAGGCGATCTAGAAGGTCAGTACTCATTCACCGACAGCCCCAGATGCCTGGTTAAGCTGCCAACACAGTTGCTTTCCGAGTCTGCTAGAAAGTCAGCTGCAGCTGCAGGGAACATTTTTTTTTTCCTACCCATTGCTAAGCCTGTAGATTTTACAATTGCCATGGAAAGAACAGAATTAGGAAATATAATTCAGGGTGATGATCACCTCACTTACCTTATTAATGTGTTTCAAATTAATTTACTATGAACAGCAAAATATAAACAGATAAAGGGTTTTTTTTTTTTTTTTTGCCTTTGTTTTTGCCCATGTGCATGTTCTCAAATCATTCATTTAGTCACATTTTGGAAAGTAACCTGGTGAGACTGTCTTCCAGACTCAATTCTATCTTTTCATATTTGGGATTTCTAGAGTAATAATAATAATAATAAGCAGCAGCAGCAGCAGAAGTGTGAGCAGCAGCAGCAGCTACTATGACTATTTCATGTTTTATATCATAGTGTTACCTGCAGTTGGAGAACTGTAACCACAGGATACAGGTGTAGAGGATGTTAGTATGTTGTGTCTTTGCGATTACATAGGCCTGGTCTTGATTTGCTGGTGTAACTGAGCAAGTGATTCTACTTCTCTGACCCTAAGATATTTCACCTAAAAAATGACAAGTATGATATCTACCTCACAAGGTATTGTGAGGCTTAATTCCTGGTATTATCTCCAGAAAATTATGGACACTCAATAAATTTTAGAAACATTGTGAGAAAAAACATCTAAATGTAAAATCCATAATTTGCATTAAGTACTCAGAGTTTTGGTTTCAGATTGCTCTATGATATTCTGTGGAATATTTTTAATAGAACATTATAGGAATTAATAGAAAAGGTACTCTAATGAGACAGTTTGGAGAGCCTTGAAAAAAATCACAGAAAAATTAAAAAGGATATAACATATTCTTCAATTTCAAAATCTAAAGAAGAATACAGAAAAAAGAAAAAGGGAGGATGTAATGTAGTATATTGATGTTTATAAATCTGTAAATAAGTTTGGGGAGAAAGGTTACCATAAAATTTTTTAACAGCAATATACTTTTGGATACTCGGGCATTTTGAATATTCAATAACTATAGAGACAACCGGAAGAATATTTCCATATTTGAGTATACATAGCTTCTACTTGCCTATTTTTCTTTTCCTTTCTTCCTTTTTTCTTTCCATCCTTCCTTCCAAGTAAATGGGAATGTATTATAAATAATATTTTCCTCTTTTTAAACTACTAAGTATACTCCTGGAAAGAGTCACCTAAATTTTATATAGATGGATTTCAGAAACTAATTGAAATCAAATATCCACAACATAGCCCAAAAATGTACTTAGTGGTGGGAGCTGTTGCCAAAGACTATGGGGGTGGTCAATTCTTCTGCCTTTCTGAAAGGACAATTATATTTTAGTGGAAGACATTATTTTAAACCATAAGGGAAACCCTGCTCACATTGTTTTATGTCTTGTTTTAAGCAAGGTATACAGAAAATCCACAACGATTAAACTGTGTTATTTAAATATTCTAATCTAGTAGTTAAATGGCCATTCTGGAGCTTTGTAGGTGATATGGTAGGCATACATTTGGGATACCAAGATTTGATATCTCCCCTTTCCGTTGACTTTTAGCTAAATATGAATAAAGTGGATTTGTCTTTCTGAAGTCACCCTGGAAGGACATTTTTCTCAGTGAAAAAATAACTCCTTTTAGAATTTATCATTTTCAAGATAATAGAATATGAACATTGGCCAGGTTTTTGTTTTGTTTGTTTTTACTAAATGAAATATTAATTTGTGTTTCTAGTTGTAGTCATAAGATGGAATCCACGGTTAGCATTTCAAAATTAATATATGTCTATAAATTTTAAAGTAGTGTTTTAAACACATGTAACTATTTTCTTAATGATTTATGCAGAGAGTCTGTATCAGCATGAACTAAATATCTGTATATAAGGTTAAAAATCCTGGAAGGATATATTTACCAAAAAGATAAACAATTGGTATTTTTAGGTTTTTAATATGTGACACAGACACACATGTACCCCATTTTAAACTGAGTGAATAGGGATCCCTGGGTGGCGCAGCGGTTTGGCGCCTGCCTTTGGCCCAGGGCACGATCCTGGAGACCCGGGATCGAATCCCACATCGGGCTCCCGGTGCATGGAGCCTGCTTCTCCCTCTGCCTGTGTCTATGCCTCTCTCTCTCTCTGTGACTATCATAAATAAATAAAAATAAATAAATAAACTGAGTGAATATTATAGAAAAGGGTATATACTGAGGGAAGGATTAAGGTTGGGCTTACGTTAATTTCCTTACATATGTGAGTACTGAATATAATATGAAATATCCTCTTTGTTCTTGAGCTGGGATTTAAACAATAATACTAGTCTGAAACATGACACTAATTTCCTAATAGACAATATACAATTAGTTTCTGCTAAAATAAGACAGATTAATTATTCAGCCCCCGAAGTATATCAAACATTAAAATATGAAGTGGTAATATATTGTACTAAAATATAGATTAAAATTACAAAACATATAATTTTTATAAAGATTGTCTCTTATTTAAGAAGATTCTTGATGGAACTTCTTTTGAAATTTAGTAGTTACACTTCCACATGTTCTATTTGAATTTTCGATCTGAAAGCCTTGACAATTTTCTGATGTTTCATTTTTTTTTATTTTTTTAAAGATTTTGTTTATTTACTCATGATAGACATAGAGAGAGAGAGAGAGAGAGAGAGGGAGAGAGAGAGAGAGAGAGAGAGAGAGAGAGAGAGAGAGAGAAGGAGAGAAGCAGAGACACAGGCATAAGGAGAAGAAGGCTCCATGCCCAGAGCCCAATAGAGCCCGATGTGGGACTCCATCCTGGGACTCCAGGATCATGCCCTGGGCCAAAGCCAGGCGGTGAACCGCTGAGCCCAGGGATCCCCTAATGTTTCTTTTTTGTGCAAGAAGACCATTAAAATGAATACTAAGAGGTATTTCATCAGTTTTTTTATTTTGCACCAAATTTAGAAAGTGCATTTTCTTCTAATTTAGTAAGTGTCATGCTAAAAACAGATGCATATAAATTAATTTGTTTCTTCTCTTGAAGACTTCCTATCTACCTCCATTTTTTGTTCAATGAAAATACAGATTTCCTTATTTCTGTGTAGTCATTTAGAATCTTATCATTATGTCTGGAATTCTACAGATGTCAATATCTAATAAAACAAATTTTATGAAAATCCAATGGATAACTTTGCAGAGAATGTTGATGAAATAATACTTGTATATTGCAAGAAAAGCTTTTTTCTATCCAAAGTTGTTAGAGGTGTCAGAAATCATTGTCTACATCACTTTCTTTCTGCTGAGAGCCATGCAGGGAATCAGGAAATGAAGAGAAGTGCTCTCCGCACAATGGCCTGTAGTGAATATTATTGATGACTAGACACCTGCTAGGTTGTAAAGGCATTTAACCCATATCATTTTGCCTTTTAACTTGTCAACTCAGACATGGTAGCAAGAAGAGTTTTCTGTCAAACATTAGGCTTTGCATTGCATTACAATTTTTATTTTTTATTCTTGCAATTTCAATGTATATATAACACACTGGGGCTTTAAATTATATAAATATTTTTCGCTGTATGAAGGTGAACTGGAAAAAAAAGTGTGTTCTCTGAATGTCTAAACATTCCGAGTGTGATATACATAACTGCAATGATCATCTTCCAAAAATTGTATTTTATAGAAAAAAATGCCCAACATTTGCAATCACCTTTGGACTTTCTACCTTGCCAAATGCTTTCTTCATTATGGTTAATCCTTGTGCTATTAATGAAACACCAAGAATTTATTTTGTTTGTCAATATATTTGGAAGAATATTTTATTTTAGTTTTTAAAGGTTTTATTTATTTATTTGACAGAGAGAGGGCACAAGTAGGCAGAGCGGCAGGCAGAGGGAGAGTGAGAAGCAGGCTCCCTGCTGAGCAGAAAGCCCTTAGCAAGCAAGGCTAGATCCCGGGATCCCAGGACCATGACCTAAGCCAAGGCAGATGCTTAACTGACTAAGCCTCCCAGACGCCCCTGGAAGTATATTTTAAAAGGAAATTAATGCCACATATTTTCCAGAGATCAGACTGGATAAGGTATTTCCAGAAGATGAAAACTCTTTTTCTGCAATGAAAAAATCTCTGTGTGTTCCATGCATGGATCAGTGTCTTTTATTTATTTATTTTTTTTATTTATGATAGTCACAGAGAGAGAGAGAGAGAGAGAGAGAGAGGCAGAGACACAGGCAGAGGGAGAAACAGGCTCCATGCACCGGGAGCCCGATGTGGGATTCGATCCCGGGTCTCCAGGATCGCGCCCTGGGCCAAAGGCAGGCGCCAAACCGCTGCGCCACCCAGGGATCCCTGGATCAGTGTCTAACAGATGGTAGACTACGAATGTTAGAACCTGAGAAATCAGTTCACTCAGACATGTCTCAATGGATATAGTTTTTATTTAATATTCCCTCTTGTGATAAGAATATAGACATTATATTTCAACTTTTGAACTTAAAGTAACATAATGAATGTATCCAGTATCTTGAGAAAATGTCTTGCAACTTTATAGGCAAGTAGAAAATTATTTTTACCACTTTTGAGGGAAAACTTTCTATAATATACCATGGCTTCTTTTATAGAATTTGCTAAAATAATGTAACCTTTTCAGTGTCTCAGGGACATATTAGTGGTAGTCTGCTGTACTGAACAACAGAGTCCCGCAAATACTTTTGAGCTTTTCTGTGTCTCTTCTAGTTGTACATTATGCATGCTTTTTACAGTCACTTCCTTGACATCCTTTTACAATTTCATGTTAAGAATGCAGATCAAAGAGGAAAAAAAATGTGTTAAAAACCCCACTTAATAATGTATTGATTGACTTATTTAATAAGGTACAAACAAGAACCTGAAGGAGAGTGCTGATTAATCTAACAAATCTAGCTATCCAGGCCAATTTGAATTATTTCCCATGTTACAACTCTTTATGTTTTTAAAGATTTTTTATCTATTTATTTGAGGGAGAAAGAGAGAGCAAGCACAAGCAAGGGGATGGGCAGAGGGAGAGGGAGAGAGACAAGCAGACTCCCTGCTGAGCACAGAGCACCAAAGCTGAACTTGGGGCTCGATCCCAGGACCCTGAGATCATGACTTGAACTGAAGGAAGACACTTAACCCACACAGATGCCCCATATCTCCTTATTTTTAATTACCTTCTTGATATCTTTACTGACAGATGTGCAGACACATAAAACCACAGCAGGTCCAAAGACTGACCTCACAAATTTTGCTGTTCAGCAGCCCCCTCCTATCTGCCCAGACATCTGTATTAAAGAAAGTACTTAACGCTGTCCTTAGCTTCTCCGTCTCCCTGACTTTCCACTTTAACGTGGTCCACAATCCCTAATATGTGGCCTTTCCCTTTCACCTCCATTGCCGGGACCTTGTTTGTATTCTTGCTGTGTTTCATCAGTACTATTGCTTCATTCTTTCATCAAGCTGTCTCCACTCCTTCCCTGGCACCACCCCACACACACACGGTCTCTAGGGTTTCTATTTAAAAAAAAATCTGGTTACTTTTAATACAGGCTTTCTTTCTTCAACACGAAAGCATAAATTACTGAGTATGACAAAAGATATTCTTATCCTGCCCTCAAATGCTAGCCGTTTATTGGTAACTGTCCCCCTCACTTTCTAAGAGTCCTATTTCCATTGAACTTCCAGAATTACCCAAAATACACATGTTTTAATATGACATTATGTCTCTCATACATATTTATATGAACAGACAAGTAAGTGTACTAATAACTTAATGTACTTGAAACAATCTTTAAATTAAGTCATGTTTGATGCTCAAAACTTTATGAGAGAATACTTTCTATACTTAAATCACATGGGTAATAAGATTGTGAATCCAGTTCTCTATAATAGCCACCAGAAGAAGGAAACAAAGTGAAGCCAAAGTAAATAGGGTTTGAGGTTGTTTTTCTTTGTGGGTTCAAGCTTCGGACTCAGGAATCACTGTTCTAAGTGTGATCTATTTTTGCTATAACTCCTGTACTTAAAGCTCAAGTTATACATTTTATAGGTCTATGTGTCTGCATAATGTTTTAATATTTTAATATCTAGATTTTTAATAGTCTTATGAACTATATCAAAATTATAATTTAGTATTTGAAGTCAATATGTTTAAAAAGGTATGGGCATTTCTGGTCAACAGTTATTTTAATTCTTAATCAGATTTATGAAACAGTCAAAGTAAAGTTGATAAAAAACTATTTAGGTACTACCTTTTTAGAAAATATCACAAGATTTTTAAAATATATTTTTTATTAAGTTAAACCAATAGAATATAAAGAGTTTTAGTTGGGCACTTGGGTGACTCAGTCAGTTAAACATCTGCCTTTAGCTCAGGTCATTGTCTTTGAGTCCAAGGATGGAGCCCTGAGATGGCCCCCTGCTCACTGAGGAGTCTGCTTCTCCCTCTACCCCTCTCCCCTGCTAGTACTCTCTCTCTCTCTCTCTCTCTCTCACACACACACACAGTCACTCTCTCTCTCTCTCAAATAAATAAATAAAATATATTTTAAAAATAAAGAGTTTTAGCTTATATTTTTATATTTAAATCACTCTAGAAATTAATTTTTAATTATGGCTCATTAGTAATAAGATAATAGAGAAGAAAACTGCACATTCATTGATGTGTGCTACTATGGTACAAATATTAACATATTTTGATATTTGTTTCCTTCTAGATGTATAGAAAATGAGCCATAGGGGATCCCTGGGTGGCTCATTAGTTTGGCACCTGCCTCCGGCCCAGGGCATGATCCTGGAGTCCAGGGATCGAGTCCCAAGTCACGCTCCCTGCATGGAGCCTGCTTCTCCCTCGGCCTGTGTCTCTGCCTCTCTCTCCCTCTCTCTGTGTATCTCATGAATAAATAAATAAAATGTAAAAAAATAAAAGAAATAAAAAATAAAAAAGGAAATGAGCCATAATGTCACTAAAAGTAAACTGTTCTAGAACATTTTTTGCTCTTTAATAAAAGCAGTTATTTTAGTAGCAGTGCTGCCCCAATAATTGCTAGAGTGTCTAAATTGGATGTACTTCAGTTAATGCATCAGTAAGTGATGTACCTTCAATGCAGTTAAAAGATTCTAATCTAACCTAAGAGAAGATCTTGTTCATATTGACCACTTTAAATTCAGACTATGATTTCATATTTTTAAAGTGGTCCATGGCTTAGTTGACCCCATTAGTGGGGCACAATTCTTCTTTGGCATAGCCAGATGCTACTGAGTAAGCATTTCTGAAAGCATCGTCAGACAACCACCATTCTATAGTTTCAGAAGAGGGAAAAGACAGTGAAGATATTTAGTATGGAGCTTGAGGAAATACTAGACTGAAGTGAGGGATAAGAAATAATTTATCAAGGAACAATAGTTATTCCATTGGAAATGTACTTGATCTTAACCTTTTTACGGGATATTAAATTTTTCTGCAAGATATTTATATAAGTTTTGTGAGACATTTGTGACCTGACTGGCAGAGTGATTGATTTTTTTTTGGTTATTTTCCTGTTGTAGTTAATGTAGAGATGGATACTTTTGTGTACCTGCCAAGAGGTTGTGATTCATGGGGATTGTGTCTATCTGAATGCAGGACAGTTGCCTCACTCCAGCTCCCACTACTATTATGGGGAATGTAATTCTCAAGTGAATATAGAAAAGAAGGTTTTAGTAGCCTGCCTGATAGGTACACCTATGGGTTAGGAAGATGCCTCTTATTTTCTGATCTTGCATTTCTAAATCAGAGAGCAGAATAGGAGGGAGGATGAAAGACTTCCTACTCACTTTAAGAAGAGTATAGTTGGATCACTAACTGTATTTGGATTCCAAAGCCATTGGTTTTGTATGAGGTAGAGTAATCTCGATTCTGGCCACGGGTATGTATGCATAGCCTGGCTCACACACCGGATGCCCTCATTTAGGTGGTATCTTGTCTCAGTGTTTGTTTTGGGAAGTTGGGAGACACTACACAAGAATCCTGCCAGCCACATTCCATTTTAAACTGCTAGTCTCTGCTTTTTTTTGCAACGCATGGTAAATTGCTGAGTATAAAGGATTTTCTCTATTAGCTGTGAAGGAGAACTAAAGTTCAGTTCCAATTCTCTTTCTTTTTTTTTTTTTTTAATTTTTTTTTATTTATTTATGATAGGAACACAGTGAGAGAGAGAGGCAGAGACACAGGCAGAGGGAGAAGCAGGCTCCATGCACCGGGAGCCCGACGCGGGATTCGATCCCGGGTCTCCAGGATCGCGCCCTGGGCCAAAGGCAGGCGCCAAACCGCTGCGCCACCCAGGGATCCCCCAATTCTCTTTCAAGAAATCTTCTCTGACTCCTGAATCCTTCTTTTATAAGACTCCAAGCATATTTCATCATAGTCTTTTTCATCTTATTGATGTTAATGTCTTGCCCACCACAAGATAGACCTTCTTAGGGCTGGCTTTTCAGTTTTACTTATCTCCTATTATATAATCTGCTCAAACTTGGTAGGCCTTCAGTAAGTGGTGTGAATTCAATTAAAATTGGCTTATCTGGCCTGATTGTGTCGATCATCTAACCACAGTAGTATTAACTGTGATTATTAATGTGTGTTTATTAAAAGTTATGGTGTATATAGAACTTTCCAAAGAGTCAGCAATTCATATTTGTTTATGCCTAGCCCAGCTGTCTCCCTGACTCCCTAGACCATGCCATCTACTAATATACCACAACTGTTCTGTGATGCATCTGTTTTCCTAATTGGTGGAACTGATAAGGATAAATGAGCCCAGTTCTCCCCTTGCAGGGGTGTGTGTGCTGTCATAAACTCACTGAACACAGCCCTTATCTGGGGGTTGAAGGATGAGAATTATCTCTAGAGATGGTCCTAATTTAGACCTGTGACCCCAGACGGGATGGTTGTGGTGGTGGTGAGAAGTGTACATGAGTTGCTTTAGTGATGCTCCCATGTTGCCCATCCATTTATTGACCACCACACAGTCAGAGCCAGGCTGGATGCTGCTTTTGCATTTCTGCCTGCCTGTTTCAGTTTCTGGGAAATACAGAGAGAGAGAGGAACACATTCTCCTCCTAAAGTACATCTTAGTTAGATGCCAGATCTTAATATCCTTTGACCCGCACTAGCATCCATGCTATATTTTTTATCTGCTACTTCTTTTCCCTTTTCCTTAATGGCATCCCTGATCCCATTAATCTTAGGCCAAATTCTAGCCAATGGTCACCTGTAATTATTTTCATAACTTTCTAGCAATAGGACACTTTTCTCTTTATGATCTCAATAAAGACCTGATTTACCCATTGCTTTTATCCTTAACAGTGGAGTTCTAACATTGTGTAATTTTTCAGTAAATATTTGTTACTATCTTATAAATTTAACTTTTTTCACCTTGATTGCATCCTTAGGGTCACACAGTATTCTTGTACAGCTTGTCTTAGGTTCCTTTGCTTTGAAACCCTCATTTGCCATCTCTGAACATCCACATTTCTTTATAGTTTTTGTCTCACTTATCTATCTACTACTCAGTTTAACTCAGTTATGTTTAACTGAATTAGTTTAACCATATGGTTCCTTTTAGTAAGTGTCAAATATTTTGGTTCTACTATTTTTAACTCTGCAACCTTTTCCATACCTTTACATTCAAGTGTGAAATCTTGTATTACCTTTAAATTGTTTCCTTACTCAAATGAAAAATGCAATTATTTTAACTCTCCACCTATTGCCCTGAATTTTGCTCTGCCAAAACTTGTATCTCTAATATTTGTGATTTTTAAAAAACAGGTATTAATTAATTTAGAAAGTATGTACTGAATGCTTGCTATGTTCTAGATATAATTCTATGTTTGAAGATACAGACATGAACAAATGACAAACTGGGGGCAGGACAGTGTCTTGGTTCAGTTCCACTCATGGCTAATCTAGAATTTTTGTTCTACTTTTGTTATTTATGCAAGCTTAGTGTCCAAGTGAAGTTTCTTCATATGAAAAAGTAGGTGAATTATACCATATCTCAAGTCTCTTGTGGCTTTAAAATTTGTTATCTTTGTGTTGAATAGAAGGAGATTTTTAAAAATGACATAATGTGAAGCAAGGTTGGTCAAAATATTCCTTAGAGTTTTCCCCTAGATTTCTTGTCTCTTTGGTTGGTTTGCCCTTGAAAATGGGTTTTGATATAGTCGACTTTAAACCTACATTAGTTTTCCACCAATTATCAGGTTATCACTTTTAAATATGTAGTTATTTAAATAGATAAGCCATTAACAATGACAAAATATTCTGCAAACAGCTTTGTAGCTCTTTTTGTGCATGTATAAGGGGCAAACTATCTCTGTTGTTGGAAGTGATCAGATGACTGAGAGATTAATCTTGCATTCTAGACTATATTTTTTTATGCTCTTCTACAGTGTTTGTTTTCATACATCTACAAACACATAGCTAATGTATATTATAAAAAACAAGCGTTGTCAACTTTAGTTAGTTGTCAATTTTCCACATTTAGTTAAAATTAAGACTCTTACTAACCTGTGCTGCTTCCACTAAACTGCATGTGGCTTTGTGTGTACATCTTAGTTTTTTCAGCTGTAAAGCTGTAAACTTGAGTCTAATAGGACTATCTACCCCCTAGAGTTAATGTGTGAATTAACTGAAATAATTTTTGTGACTTAACAACATGCCTGTCACATGGTAAGGAGTCTATATAAATTTTAAGTATTTATTTTCTTTCCTAACTCATTTATCATTTCTCCCCGTACCTGTCTCTAATAGAATATTATAAAATAAAAGGGCAATAAAAGAAAAAAGAAAGCCTAATCACTTAAAAATAAGGTAAATAAACTAAGAACAATATTTAAGAGAGTTACAGACTCTTATGAAGACAATTGACGAATACTTAAGTGCAGTACTTAGTTCATTGAATATTGTATATTCTGACAATATTCTTCTGGAGGAAGTATTTAATATTTAATGATCTCATATTTAATGAAACATGAGAGGGTATGATTTTCATGTAAATGAGTATCTGTATAATTGTCTTTAAAGACTAAGCACAGGGATCCCCAGGTGGCGCAGCGGTTTGGCGCCTGCCTTTGGCCCAGGGCGCGATCCTGGAGACCCGGGATCGGATCCCACGTCGGGCTCCCGGTGCATGGAGCCTGCTTCTCCCTCTGCCTGTGTCTCTGCCTCTCTCTCTCTCTCTCTCTCTCTGTGACTATCTTAAATAAATAAATTAATTAAAAAAAAACTCTCTAAAAAAAAAAAAAAGACTAAACACATTTACAATATATTATAATGACCTCTAATAACCATGTCTGAATTTCTTGGTATTTTAGGTAATTAAATAAAACATTTTACCAAAATGATTTGTATATTACTTTTATTTGAGCACTTGATCCTACACAATTTTATAAATGATTTTGCTTTGGAAGCACTATTTTGATTAAGTCTAAAGTAACTACAATAATTTGGATATAACTTAATTTTTAATATTTCAATATTAAAATATAAAAATTGATTTTAAAGTAGTTTAAGGATTTATTTTTTCCTGCATTAAAAATCAGTTTATGATTTTAATTGATTTGTCCTATAATAGTATTTGAAAAAAATGGCTCCTTTTGGTCTTTTTTTTTTTAAATTTATTTTTGATAGTCATACAGAGAGAGAGAGAGAGGCAGAGACACAGGCAGAGGGAGAAGCAGGCTCCATGCAGCGGGAGCCCGACGTGGGATTTGATCCCGGGTCTCCAGGATCGCGCCCTGGGCCAAAGGCAGGCACCAAACCGCTGCGCCACCCAGGGATCCCTCCTTTTGGTCTTAAATGACAAAGAAGCTACATGCTCCCTTGATTTATTAAATTATTTTTACAGTAGTAAATTAAAGATATATTTTATATTTTTAATTTTATGCTTAGTGAAAAAAGCTAGGAAGAGTTATCTTTTTGTGGAAATCAAAGTTAAAGTTACTTTGTCTAACATTTCATATACAGTTACTTTTCCAACTCATTTCTCTGTTCAAAGAGAAAAATCAAGTGCAGAAATAATTCACTCATTAATTTATATGAACAAACAGATTTTTTTTTTTAAGTAAGCCCTAAGCCCAATGTAGGGCTTGAACTCAAGACCCTCAGATCAAGTCACATGCTCTACCAACTGAGCCAGCCAGGCACCGTGAAAAGATATAGATTTCCCACCTTGTTTTTTTAGGTGACAAACCACAAAGATGAAAACCACCTAACACTGTATTGATCAAATACTATTCAATTTCTTATTGTTTTATTTGAGAAACAAGTAAAATAATATATAGACAAGCATAATAGGTTACCACTCTCTTCTTTAGCTTTTCATTTGATAAATGCCAAAAGGAACACATCAGACCTATTTTTTACTGACTTCCACACTGTTGGATGAGTCAAGATTTTCATTATTCTAAGATAACTTATTCCAAGATACTTCCTGGCCCAACATGTTTATTCGCTTTATTTCTAAATATTTTGTGGTTCTTCATCAGTGTTAGCTCCATGGCCTCTACTCTCTAGTATTTCAGATCTCTATAGAATCTTCCAGGGTCTCTTTTATAGCTCAAGAAGTTAAAACCTATGCAAGGATCTGGATTGTGCTGAAATATTCACTGGAGCAGAGGGCCATGCTAGAATGTGACACATATTCTAGGTCTAATACTTACTAGGTTACAATCTATAAACTAGGCCAATCCTGGAAAGCAACTGTGGTCAAAATTACAAAATAGCAAAGTGCATCTGTGGTATTTGTTAATTTTGGATGTAGCCTTCTCTCTAGTATCGTGAGCAAATTTGATAAAATCCATCACAAATCCTAGGCAAACAAACAAACAAACAAACAAAAAACAATAGTCTTGATGTTTTAGACATATTTCTAGAATTTACATTAAAAATAAAACCTTTAGCGCAGCTCCAGTGGCGCAGCGGTTTAGCGCCGCCTGCAGCCCAGGGCGTGATCCTGGAGACCCGGGATGGAGTCCCACGTGGGGCTCCCGGTGCATGGAGCCTGCTCCTCCCTCTGCCTATGTCTCTGCCTCTCTCTCTCTCTCTTTGTATCTCTCATAAATAAATAAATAAAATATTAAAAAAAATAAAATTTCCCTAAACTCTATAATTTAGACACTTAACATTTAGAGCATTTCCTTTCAGTATTCATTTTATTTATTTATTTATTTTTTTACTGCTTTTTGGGGCTGAGTTGAGTTCATGTATTATATGCAATATTATATCCTGGTTTCCCCCTCAACATTAGTATAACATTAAAATACGTAAAGAGTGGATTAATAAACTGTTTAAAATTTAGTATTTTTCAATATATCAAAAACTGTTCTTAATTTAGAATATAAATTGTTTTAAATCCACCACAAATTTTCATTAATTTGTGACCTTTTATATTTTATTAAATTCAATTTGCCAACATATAGTATAACACCCAGTGCTCATCTCATCATGTGTCCTCCTTAATGTTCATCACCCAGTAGTTTGTGACTTTTTAAAAATATTTTTTTCATGAAGAGTGCAAAGAACTTTCAGAAACTAATTTTTTCCATAATAGTTGAGGCAGCATGTTATATGAGTAGGTCACATTTTATTATAGGACTATGTTGCTGATGACCTGCTATAATTTCAAACAAATACAATTCAAAACCGGTCCTGATAGAGGATGGCAAATGCATTTGTTAACCAGCATTAGGTGGATATAGAGAAGAAACACAATTTACAATGGACTCAGTCCACCAGTCCACCAATTTTGAGATTATGTGATTCTTGGCAAATTTTATAATTTCTGAAATTAATACAATTTCAATGTAAGTGAATTAGAGAGAATTTGCCCTAGTTGAGATGTACTTGACTCTAATATGACTGCAGTATAGTGGAACAAAACTTTGATTTGCATTTAAGAACACTTGGCTTTGAATCATAGCTATGGGTAAATTTAGGGAAGTTGCTTAATCTTTCCAAACATCAGTTTCTTCCTCTGTAAAGAGTATCCTTGTAGTAGATACCACAAGCAATTGTGGCAGATTGTGCACGGCTCTTGTCTAAATACTTGGCCTATAAAAAAGATTAATGTGATAGCATTTCCTTCCTTGATTGTGAGCATTTGACCATTTGTTGGGCCTCTTGTTTCCACAACTGACTTCTAAGCATGTATGAGAATTCTTCCATGGAAAGAACTAGATTATTTGGGGTTGGTCACAGATGACTGAAAGTGCAGAGACTTTGAGACAAATGTCTGACAGATAATCCCAGTTTATTCTGTGGTAAGATTTCTGATTTGTTGTTCTTGGTTGGACCAAATGATGGGTTTTCCATGTCTACTGGTTCTCAGGAAGAGAACTAAGAAAACTGATTAAAACTGCAGTAGCAAGAGAGACTGCAACCTATTGGCTCAGTTTATTATTAGAGATGTGAGTAGAAAACCTGACACATGTACCTTCCCAGCTCTGTTCTCTGCTGGTATTGTTTATTTTGTGTCTAAGGTCATGTGAATAACACCACTTAAATTAAAAAGTATTACACAGTTTGTAGACTTGTATAGTTTATGCATGTTTGTATCATATATATATATATATGATATATGCACCTCCTACATTATATATATGTATATATAATGTAGAAGGTGCATTACCCCCATACTTTCTTTTCTCTTTGTCTAAGAATTTTAAAATATCACCTATTTGTCCAATTGCTGTCTTCTAGATTAAGAAATCAGCATCATTAAAAATATTCCAGTGACAAAATATTTTATTTCAACTCTACTTCACTTAAAAATAAAGCACAAGGATTAAATATTTTTAAAAAGACTCAAATGATGTCTTTCAGATCAATTTTACTCAGTAATTTTGAATAAACTTATGGTACTTAAGGATTCCTTACAAATACATTGAATTAATTGAGATGGAAAGGAAAGAGAGGAAGACATTTAATTTCAAGAAAATGTTCACATGATACTCTTATTGAAAGACATTAAAATTAGTATTAATTCTCCAACCCTACATCTCCTACAGGTAGGAAGAAGGGTTGTAATAAGCATCATTTGTATCACAAGCATGATTCTAACTATTTAGCATAACTCTGTCCTGAAATCAAACTTTAAAAGTATCATTTAAAATTTTCTTTTTTTTTTTTTTAATTTTATTTATTTATTTATGATAGGCACACAGTGAGAGAGAGAGAGAGGCAGAGACATAGGCAGAGGGAGAAGCAGGCTCCATGCACCAGGAGCCCGACGTGGGATTCGATCCCGAGTCTCCAGGATCGCGCCCTGGGCCAAAGGCAGGCGCCAAACCGCTGCGCCACCCAGGGATCCCTAAAATTTTCTTTATCTCGATACTATTTGAAGATGCTTTATGTCACTTTTTTTTCTCTGATTTGTTCAAGGAAACTTGTAATTATTTTACCGCTTCCTGCAGTGGATCAGCACATCTTGTGCTGTGTTGAGACATATGTGTGCGTATTTAGAATCATCTACTCTGTTAAATGGCATCACTCTCCTTATCATCCCAAGATTAATGTGATGCATTTATGGGTGAGAATGACCCTATACTTCTCTGAGTTAACAAATGTCTTCATTTTTGGACTTACTTTTTCACTAGTTTCTATGTTATCTGAATTACAAAGGGTTGTCTGTTTCCTTTCAGAATTTATATACAAGACAGAGAATTTTACAACACAGAATAAATAAGCTTGCTTTGGTCATTTTTTTGTGAATTTTGAGAAAATATTGGCTATTTCTTAAGAGAAAGATAATGTAAAATGATTTAAATAGTTTCTTTTTCTATCCGTTGTTTCGATTTTATATTTATTTTACATATCATTTGCGAATATTTGCAATATTTGTGCATATGCCACAAATCATTTATGAATATTTGTGCTATTTATCTTTGTATGGTTTTAAATGCTACCTAATGTACATTACATACGGATGTAAAAAAAAAAAAAAGATGACTTTCGATGTTGATATATTGAAATTAAAAAAAAGGGCAGCCTGGGTGGCTCAGAGGTTTAGCTCTGCCTTCAGCCCAGAGTGTGATCTTGGAGACCTGGGATCAAGTCCCACTTCAGGCTCTCTGCATGGAGCCTGCTTCTCCCTCCGTCTCTCTCTCTCTCTGTCTCTCATGAATAAATAAATAAAATCTTTAAAAAATATAAAATTAAAAAACAAAGATGGTTCACTTAGGTAATAATGAAATAGGTGATCCTGAGTTCTCTTTAATTTGATAATAATTTAAGAAAAAGCTAAAGGTAGTGGCACTCTCAATGTGAGAATGCTATCGCTGAGTGTTAAGGGAAGACCATCCTGAAACTCATTTCCTTGGTTGTCAGTCTGATAAACCTCTTGTTATTTGACTGTGGAGTTAATTTTTCCTGATGTAAAATTGCAACAGGCATTTTATTTTATTTTCTTGGGCTCTGTGTCTTTGCAAGTGGGCTATATCTTCTTAATTTGTTCATTTAAGAAAAGGGCAGTATGTGGATTTCACAACAAAAATCAAATCTAAGCTTTCCTTATCTGTTGTTTTCCATGAGGTTCATTTTGAGTCTACTCAAGGTACAGTATGCTGATTTTTATGAAGCTCATATAATTGAATGAAGAAAATTATGTTGTGGTTTGTGGTCACAAACCATGATCTTCCAGGAGTTGTCTTTCCATTAGAATATCTTTTTAAACTTAAACATAATCTTTTATTCATATTTTATACCCTTAACTTATTCATAAAAGGTTATACCTCCTAAATTCATAAAAGGTTTTGATGCCAGTTTTAATATAGCACATAAGTTTTCTGGAACCAATAATCCCCATTCAATTTTAAGATCCTGATGTCCCATTTAATGCTTGAAGTATGGGACTGGAAGTAAACATTTCACAAAAAGAGACAGATATTGAGGAACAAAGCATAAAAACTATACAACTATTGATCAAAATGCAAATTGTGAAATTATATTTTTAATATTGTTTATAATTGAGGAAGAGTGTGGGTTTGACTAACTTGCAGTGCTGTAAATATTTACAGTAAGTTTGGTGTATTGTAACTTGTGCTAACAATTGTTTAGCAACTCTGGATTTCTCAGGCTTCATAACAGCCTTACACGGTTTGGCTTAGAGGTTTCCAGGAACAGACAGAGAGCAATGCATGTGTTCCTCTGTGATCAGGGGCAGGCAGCCAGAGGCTCAGATTTGCTGATTTCATTTTGGCACTAATAAATAGCCACCTGGCTGACTGCTAGTTATAGTTTCACTATATAGAAGTAAATGCTTAAAAAGTACTTCATATGTTACAACATTGTCTCTAGATAGTCCCCCAGGTAGTTTGATCTCATGATCTGGAAGTAAGGATGAGATATAGAAAGTTAATGTGTGTATTTGGAGAAGGGCAAGATATTTATCACACAGCTAGAAAACTTCCCTTAAACATGAATATATTTATCCTTGACTCCCAAAGAATGCAGTAAGAATACGAAGCCATAAGGTACTCATTTGTGAAGCTAATTTTAACCTAAATCCTTTCCACGTCCTAAATGAAAACACCTTTGGAGAGGTTTAGATAATCCAACATTAGTCTACTGCAAGGAAATAGTCTATTCTCATTATTTGCAGTGGTTGTATTCTATAGAGTCTCTGAAACATTGATTTAGCAAATATTGAACCCTTGCTCCTTGGAAAAATAATACAGGAGTAGATTCCTGTGGGCCTTTTGTCACATTTTTGTCAATGGATCAATATATAATTTTGTTTGTGTGTTTCTGTTTGAAGACATTGTATTTAATATATATTGTTGATTCATTAACGTTCATTAGCATTAAACTCATGGCCAACAGCCCTGTAATTCAAAACTGAATGAAACTTATCTAACACATGTATTTCCTCCCTAACGCACATCATGGCCTTCTTCTGCTCAGGAACTCCACACAGCTCTCTAGTTCTATGCTTAAAGCCATTTTAAAGAACAAAATCATCAACATGAAGCACTGAAATGTGAAACCGAGGCACAAATAGCCCTTGAAAAGGACACTGTTTTAGTGTATGAAAGCTAAAATAAGAAAGCAGAGTGTTGTCTTTTTCAACCTGAGTTGGGAATGTGTGCATCAGGCAACTGAATTTTTGTACTGTCCTGCATATATATCTTCAAATAACCCTAAAGACATTGCAAGTATCAATTTTAGGGTTCCAAAAAAATTTTAGTGAGTGGGCGAATTTGCAAATTATGAAATCTGAGAATAATGAGGATCAACTGTACCATATGTTGCCAAACAGAATGATTCTGAAATGTTTGTGGCTATGCTGACTGCATGGAACTTCCTTTTAATTCTAGGAAGTAAGTACAAAATTTTTAAGTTGGAAGAAATATTAGAGATCAACTAGGTTCAAACTCTTATAGCACATGGGATTTTCTGTAAACTATCTCCGAAAAATTAACATAGAAATTAAACTTTAAATTTACCATGATTGGGGTACTATAAATTTCACAAGCATTGATTATGACTCTTGGCTCTTTTAATATAACCTATATTGGTTGATTCTACTTCTCATCTTTTAAAACTACAGAAAACAAGTCCTTTCCTTTGTTCATATGAAACAAAATTGTAGAAATTCCATGGTGGCTAATATGCTACTTTTTAAATAAAATTTCTTCTTAAGAAGACTTAATACTTATTTTGTTTTCTATGCCTTCATCCAATTGTTGGGAAAAAAAAAAGTTGAGTTGTACAGGCGCAAGTGCAGTTTTATAGCCTTTTATCATGATTAAATATAACTTTTGGTTCAATAGTGTATAAATCAATTACTGATACAAATTCACTTTTTGTTTCTATCTTCAGTTGCTTGGTTTGAATGCTGTTTTTGAAAACACACACAAAAGTAGAGATGTATGTGTCATGCATGTGTGTGTGTATGTGTGTGGATACACATATATTTGTATACATAGATAATACGTTTTACCCATCATTTGTCATTCTGGGGATATTGCCAATTGAAAACAAAGTAAATGGCTTCACTGATGAAATTTAGCCTTACGAAGTATCGACTCCATATGATTGTACGTATTTCATGATCAGTGCATTTTTCTCTACCTTCTGCTCACAAAATAAGTGGATTTTCTTATTATTATAATCATATTAACATAGGTAACTTAATCAGTGCTTGGACTTGTAATATTTAATAGACATATTGTGGTGGATAAAAATATAACTCTTTAGGGTACTGCATTTGGATTTCTAGGTCTTGTAATTGACCATTTGACATTCTCTCTGTGTCTGTTTCCTGCCTGCTTTCTTTTGAATTACTCAAAAAAATTTAGGTATATGTTTTTGAGTTCATACCAAAAATTATTTTGTCTGTGACCCTACTATTAAATAGTTTAATATTTTATCTTTTCCTAATTTTATTTGTACCTTTCTCTCTTTGAGCATAAGATCAGGAGAGTAAATTATTTTCCTTACATAGAGATGGTCATTTGTTAATCTGAATGACTCTCTCCACATCTGTAGAGCTGTAGATGAGAACTATTTTTTTACAGAGGTGTATTAAAGACAATGAGATAAGACTCATATAATTAAAAGCATGACAGTATCTTCTAGAAGGAAATACTGTTGATACTAACAGCTTGATAGAAGAAACATATATTGAATAACCTGATAGTCCAAAAACTGAATAATGTTACCCTTTGAACACAATTTATTTTATGTGAAATTTAAAAAATCTTGTAAATATACTCTATCCCATTGTCTTCATCCATTAACACTCCTGTAACAAAAATCCCCTAGACTGGGTGGCTTAAAACCAGCACAAATTTATTTATTTTTTTAATTAATTTTTATTGGTGTTCAATTTACCAACATACAGAAAAACACCCAGTGCTCATCCCGTCAAGTGTCCGCCTCAGTGCCCGTCACCCATTCCCCTCCGCCCCCCCGCCCTCCTCCCCTTCCACCACCCCTAGTTCGTTTCCCCGAGTTAGGAGTCTTTATGTTCTGTCTCCCTTCCTGATATTTCCCAACATTTCTTTTCCCTTCCTTTATATTCCCTTTCACTATTTTTTATATTCCCCAAATGAATGAGAACATACACTGTTTGTCCTTCTCCGATTGACTTATGTCACTCAGCATAATACCCTCCAGTTCCATCCACGTTGAAGCAAATGGTGGGTATTTGTCGTTTCTAATTGCTGAGTAATATTCCATTGTATACATAAACCACATCTTCTTTATCCATTCATCTTTTGATGGACACCGAGGCTCCTTCCACAGTTTGGCTATTGTGGACATCGGGGTGCAGGTGTCCCAGCATTTCATTGCATCTGAATCTTTGGGGTAAATCCCCAACAGTGCAATTGCTGGGTCGTAGGGCAGGTTTATTTTTAACTCTTTGAGGAACCTCCACACAGTTTTCCAGAGTGGCTGCACCAGTTCACATTCCCACCAACAGTGTATGAGGGTCCCCTTTTCTCCGCATCATCTCCAACATTTGTTGTTTCCTGCCTTGTTAATTTTCCCCATTCTCCCTGGTGTGAGGTGGTATCTCATTGTGGTTTTGATTTGTATTTCCCTGATGGCAAGTGATGCAGAGCATTTTCTCATGTGCATGTTGGCCATGTCCATGTCTTCCTCTGTGAGATTTCCCTTCATGTCTTTTGCCCATTTCATGATTGGGTTGTTTGTTTCTTTGGTGTTGAGTTTAATAAGTTCTTTATAGATTTTGGAAACTAGCCCTTTATCTGATACGACATTTGCAAATCTCTTCTCCCATTCTGTAGGTTGTCTTTTAGTTTTGTTGACTGTATGTTTTGCTGTGCAAAACTTCTTATCTTGATGAAGTCCCAACAGTTCATTTTTGCTTTTTTTGCATTTTTTTTATTGTTACATATATATATTTTAATTTTAATACAGAGTCAGATTTTAGAAGCTGTACAAAGGAGAGCCAAAAACACTTTACACATTCATGATTAGCTTTAGTATTTTTTACGGTACATACTGAAAATGTTATTTACTAGTAAGGAATGCCAAGTGTGTCCATCACCATTTGAATAGCTTGTAGGGGATTTGTGATTTCTTCCATGTTATCTCTTCTCAAAACCCAATCTGGTTTAAGTCTTGAAACTATTCTGGTTCTTACAGGTGTTTCTGGAATAAAGGGAGTACTTATAGAAGAATTCATCTTTTGTTTATAAAGTGTTCTTTCAGTATTCATTTTATGTTTACGAGCTGTAAGCTTGTAGAGACTATAAATACGGTCAACAACTTTGGACTTAGTTGGAACACTAGAGGCCCTATTCGTTGTCTTCAATAAAACAGCTAACAAACAGTAGGTTTTTGTAAAAATGCTTCCACCCTTGTCTGCAACTTTGTCACCAGGTTTTTCTCGGTACATTTGCAAAAGGTCCAGCAGTGTATCTATGCAGTTTTCTGCATCAGAAACTGCTGCAGTAGTTTTCTCATACTTAGCGACATTAAGCAAGACTTGTACAGCATATCTGATGACTTCCATACAAGGAATGCTACGATTACAACTTCGGATCAAAACAAATATTTTAGAAACTGCTCCACTCTGGGCCATGTTCTCGCAACAAAGTGGAGATAATCTAGTAACTACTTCTAGGTGCTTTAAGGCCTCAAGAATAGCAGAAAGGTGCTTCTAGGTCAAAAGATAATGAAGTGCAAGTGCAGTTCTTTTGTAAAGTTTGTTTTCTTCTCGAATCTCCCTGTTAACAAGTTGAAGACTTAGTCGTATAGCTTTAATTTTTGTACAATCATTTTTCTTCCTCCAAGAGTATCCTCTCCATAATGCCTGAATTCTACTGATTGCATTATTAAATTTTTCCTGTTTTTTACGGAGGAGGAAACGGCGTACTGCTTTCTGTATTACTGATGCAGCTCTATTCTGCTGGCTCATACATTCTGGAACTTCATGCTGACTTGTGAGGATGTTAGGGTATTTCTGAGCAAACCTCTTTTGCTGTAATCTTGTTCGAAACCACCTCTGGATACAGATGACTGCATTAACCTGCTTGTTAGCATTCTTCATAGACATGTGATGTTTATATGCTCTTTGAATTTTAAGAGAAGACAGGTGATAATATGCAGCTGCTGTGAAGTGAAGAAGTCTGATTTTGGTTCTTTGTTCTAAAATTCTTTTTCTTACTAACCAACCATGCACTAGTGCTTGTAGAACAACTGTAGATTTTTTTAATTCTACATATTTTATCCTTTGACATTTTCCGGCCTTCCTGGCTCGTATATATCTCTGTATGGTCAAAGCAGCAGACTTCTGCCGGAGAAAGACCTGCCTTGCTTTGTATCTTCTAAAATTCGCTTGGATCAAACAAGCAGCTTGATGTCTTTTCATCATTAAGAAGTGTTCACGAGCTATTCTTCCAGAAAGTATAGCTCTCCATTTTCTCTGAATGGTAATTGCTGATGCTCTCACATTCAGAAACCGTGTTCTCTCCAGTTTGGTGTAGAAGCAACCTTGAATGATTTTAACAGCTTTTAATACAGCTAGATAGTCTTTACGTGCTTTCCAATACCTATACCAGGCTTGAATCTTGCAGGCAGCTTTCACTTGATGTAAATATTTCCTGGCATTATAGCTCCTCCACACAGCCTGGATTTTTATGGTGCTATCTTTAATTTTCTGAAACCTCCGTTTCTGTATAAATCCTCTCGTTCTAGCTTGAATCATGATAATGCTGCTCCTAATTTGTAAATATACTTGTCTTTGATGTTTTGTAGACAAAAAGGCTCGGTGGTGATTTTGTAAGACGACTGCTGCCTTCCTGTACAATAAAAACTGCCTTCTTGTTTGCCACGTCCTGAAGTACTGCTGGAGGGTCACCGCAGCTCTTTTCTGCTGGACAAGCCTTCTCCGACACACGGCCATCTGAAGGAAGTACTGAATGCGCAGGGCAGCACACTTCTGTGTTTCCAATTTCCTTGTGACCATCTCGCAGAAAGCTCTTTGAGTCGCTACTAGAGCCTCTCTCTGGGGGTACTCGGCCTCTTGTGAACAAGTGACCAGGGAAGCTCCATGCCACTTCTGAGTCCTAAGTGCTGAGCCGTGAACAGCTGCACACTGAGCTTCGGTTCTGCAAGAGCAGAAGGCAGACTGCTTAGCACTGGCTACCACGTTTGCCTCCGAGAGGGTTTTCAGTCTCTCTCTAACCTTCATGCCCCTAAAAGCAGCCTGAATAATTCGCACAGACTTCTGAACTGCCAAAAAATTTTCCCTTTCCACTTTTACTCGGATATAGGACCTAAAATAATTCTGTATTACAGCAACGGCGGTTTTCTTTGCTTGATAATCGAGTTTGGCTCTGTGCATTTGTTAGAATGACTGAATTCGTGTGGCAGCCAGGTGCCTATGCTGCATGTCCTCTTGCACCTTACAACTTCTATATGAAGACTGTGTACACACGACTGCCTGGGTGCGCACTGCAGTTAGTGCCCTGTATCGTCTTTGGACAAAAATTACATTTGCTCTCAAGTGGAGATAATGCTTCCTTACCTTGGAGGCTTTAAAATGCTTCTGAATAATAGTGGCAGCCTGATGTTGTTCCTGAATCGGTTTCCTTAGGATCATGTCCTGGAAATCTGCTTCAGTGCAGACTGCTGCTGCATTCCTGAGTGCACTGTGTTGAAGAGCTTTCTTTTTATTTGCTCTATATTTTTCTTGTATTACTTTTGTAGCTCACTGGATCTTTTGGTAAAAAAGATACTGCCTATACATTCTGTATGTGCTTTGTATTATGATAGCAGCTCTGTGTTTTTCCCTTAAAAGCTGTCTTGCTTTCATTCCCTTATATGCAGCCTGAATGATCAAAGCAGAAGGTCTCTGTCGAACAGAATTTTCTCTTTGCAATTTGGCAGCCCTGTATGTTCGGTAATGTTGCTGAATTAAAATGAGGCATGTTTCCAGGTCTGAAATGTAACATGTCCTGTGCATTCTGTAAGTGGCCTGGATGAGAACCGCAGCCCTGTGCATCTCCTGCAGCTTCTTCTTTGCCACCAGCCTTCGGTAAGATGACTGGATTGTAATGACCGCTTTTTTTAATTTCAAGAATTGGTGCAAGTGATGCCTGGCACAAATGGTGGCCCGGTATTTTCTCTGAACAAAAACAGTAGCTCTTTTGAGGGAAATGAACCTTTTCCTCACCACTAAAGATCTAAACGTGCTTTGAATAAGGGTCGCAGAGGAATGCATGTTTTTCAAATGTTCTCTTTGCCTTTGTGGATGTATCTTGCAAGAAGTTACTGTGGCCAGGTTCAAAAAGTGTTCTATGATTTTGATGGACTCTTGTCTCACATTTAGATCTCTCATCCATTTTGAGTTTATCTTTGTGTATGGTGAAAGAGAGTGGTCCAGTTTCATTCTTCTGCATGTGGATGTCCAATTTTCCCAACACCATTTATTGAAGAGACTGTCTTTCTTCCAATGGATAGTCTATCCTCCTTTATCGAATATTAGATGACCATATATTTCAGGGTCCACTTCTGGGTTCTCTATTCTGTTCCATTGATCTATGTGTCTGTTTTTTGTGCCAGTACCACACTGTCTTGATGACCACAGCTTTGTAGTACAACCTGAAATCTGGCATTGTGATGCCCCAACTATGGTTTTCTTTTTTAAAATTCCCCTGGCTATTTGGGGTCTTTTCTGATTCCACACAAATCTTAAAATAATTTGTTCTAACTCTCTGAAGAAAGTCCATGGTATTTTGATAGGGATTACATTAAACGTGTAAATTGCCCTGGGTAACATTGACATTTTTACAATACTAATTCTTCCAATCCATGAGCATGGAATATTTTTCCATCTCTTTGTTACTTGCTCAATTTCTTTCAGAAGTGTTCTATAGTTTTTAGGGTACAGATCCTTTACCTCTTTGGTTAGGTTTATTCCTAGGTATCTTATGCTTTTGGGTGCAATTGTAAATGAGATTGACTCCTTAATTTCTCTTTCTTCAGTCTCATTGTTAGTGTATAGAAATGCCATTGATTTCTGGGCATTGATTTTGTATCCTGCCACGCTACCAAATTGCTGTATGAGTTCTAGCAATCTTGGGGTGGAGGCATTTGGGTTTTCTATGTAGAGTATCATGTCATTGGTGAAGAGGGAGAGTTTGACTTCTTCTTTGCCAATTTGAATACCTTTAATGTCTTTTTGTTGTCTGATTGCTGAGGCGAGGACTTCCAGTACTCTGTTGAATAGCAGTGGTGAGAGTGGACATCCCTGTCCTGTTCCTGATCTTAGGGGAAAGGCTCCAAGTGCTTCCCCATTGAGAATGATATTTGCTGTGGGCTTTTCGTAGATGGCTTTTAAGATGTCGAGGAAAGTTCCCTCTATCCCAACATGCTGAAGGGTTTTGATCAGGAATGGATGCTGTATTTTGTCAAATGCTTTCTCTGCATCTAATGAGAGGATCATATGGTTCTTGGTTTTCCTCTTGCTGATATGATGAATCACATTGATGGTTTTATGAGTGTTGAACCAGCCTTGTGTCCCAGGGATAAATCCTACTTGGTCATGGTGAATAATTTTCTTAATGTGTTGTTGGATCCTATTGGCTAGTATCTTGTTGAGAATTTTTGCATCCATGTTCATCAGGGATATTGGTCTGTAATTCTCCTTTTTGGTGGGGTCTTTGTCTGGTTTTGGAATTAAAGTGATGGCTGGCCTCATAGAACGAATTTGGAAGTACTCCATCTCTTTCTATTTTTCCAAACAGCTTTAGTAGAATAGGTATGATTTATTCTTTAAACGTTTGATAGAATTGCCCTGGGAAGCCATCTGGCCCTGGACTCTTGTGTCTTGGGAGGTTTTTGATGACTGCTTCAATTTCCTCCCTGGTTATTGGCCTCTTCAGGTTTTCTATTTCTTCCTGCTCCAGTTTTGGTAGTTTGTGGCTTTCCAGGAATGAGTCCATTTCTTCTAGATTTCCTAATTTATTGGCGTACAGCTGTTCATAATATGTTTTTAAAGTCGTTTGTATTTCCTTGGTTTTGGTAGTGATCTCTCCTTTCTCATTCATGATTTTATTAATTTGAGTCTTCTCTCTCTTCTTTTTAATAAGGTTGGCTAATGGTTTATCTATCTTATTAATTCTTTCAAAGAACCAACTCCTGGTTCTGTTGATCTGTTCCACAGTTCTTCTGGTCTCGATTTCATTTAGTTCTGCTCGAATTTTAATTAACTGTCTTTTTTCTGCTGGGGGTGGGGTCTATTTGTTGCTTTTTCTCTAGTTCCTTTATGTGTAAGGTGAGCTTTTGAATTTGAGTTCTTTCCAGTTTTTGAATGGATGCTTGTATTGCGATGTGTTTCCCCCTCAGTACTGCTTTTGTTGCATCCCAAAGATTTTGAACAGTTGTATCTTCATTCTCATTAGTTTCCATGAATCTTTTTAATTCTTCCTTAATTTCCTGGTTGACCCTTTCATCTTTTAGCAGGATGGTCCTTAACCTCCACGTGTTTGTGGTCCTTCCAAACTTCTTGTTGTGATTAAGTTCTAATTTCAAGGCATTATGGTCTGAGAATATACAGGGGACTATCCCGATCTTTTGATATCGGTTCAGACCCAATTTGTGACCCAGTATGTGGTCTATTCTGGAGAAAGTTCCATGTGCACTTGAGAAGAATGTGTATTCAGTTGAGTTTGGATGTAAAGTTCTGTAGATATCTGTGAAATCCATCTGGTCCAGTGTATCATTTAAAGCTCTCGTTTCTTTGGAGATGTTGTGCTTAGAAGACCTATCGAGGGTAGAAAGAGCTAGATTGAAGTCACCAAGTATAAGTGTATTATTATCAAAGTATTTCTTGAGTTTGGTTATTAATTGGTTTAAATATTTGGCAGCTCCCACATTCGGGGCGTATATATTGAGGATTGTTAAGTCCTCTTGTTGGATAGATCCTTTGAGTATGAGATAGTGTCCCTCTTCATCTCTCACTATAGTCTTCGGGGTAAATTTTAATTTATCTGATATAAGGATGGCTACCCCTGCTTTCTTTTGAGGACCATTTGAATGGTAAATGGTTCTCCAACCTTTTATTTTCAGGTTGTAGGTGTCCTTCTGTCTAATATGAGTCTCTTGTAGACAGCAAATAGATGGGTCCTGCTTTTTTATCCAGTCTGAAACCCTGCGCCTTTTGATGGGATCATTAAGCCCGTTCACGTTCAGAGTTACTATTGACAGATATGAGTTTAGTGTCATCATGATATCTATTCAGTCCTTGTTTTTGTGGATTGTTCCACTGAACTTCTTCTTAAAGGGGAATTTTAAGAGTCCCCCTTAAAATTTCTTGGAGAGCTGGTTTGGAGGTCGCATATTCTTTCAGTTCCTGCCTGTCTTGGAAGCTCTTTATCTCTCCTTCTATTCTGAATGAGAGCCTTGCTGGATAAAGTATTCTTGGTTGCATGTTCTTCTCATTTAGGACCCTGAATATATCCTGCCAGCCCTTTCTGGCCTGCCAGGTCTCTGTGGAGAGGTCTGCTGTTACCCTAATATTCCTCCCCATAAAAGTCAGGAACTTTTTTTCCCTTGCTGCTTTAAGGATCTTCTCCTTATCTTTGGAATTTGCAAGCTTCACTATTAAATGTCGAGGTGTTGAACGGTTTTTGATTTTAGGGGGGGATCTCTCTATTTCCTGGATCTGAATGCCTGTTTTCCTTCTCAGATTCAGAAAGTTTTCAGCTAGGATTTGTTCAAATACATATTCTGGCCCTCTGTCCCTTTCTGCGCCCTCGGGAACCCCAATTAAACGTAGGTTTTTCTTCCTCAGGCTGTCATTTATCTCCCTTAATCTATCCTCATGGTCTTTTAATTGCCTGTCTCTTTTTCCCTCAGTTTCCCTCTTTGCCATCAACTTGTCTTCTATGTCACTCACTCGTTCTTCCACCTCATTAAGCCTCATCGTTAGGACTTCTAGCTTGGATTGCATCTCATTTAATTGGTTTTTAATTTCTGCCTGATTGGATCTAAATTCTGCAGTCATGAAGTCTCTTGAGTCCTTTATGGTTCTTTCTTGAGCCACCAGTAGCTGTATAATAGTGCTTCTAGGGGGATCCCTGGGTGGCTCAGCGGTTTGATGCCTGCCTTTGGTCCAGGGCACGATCCTGGGGTCCTGGGATCGAGTCCCACATCGGGCTCCCTGCGTGGAGCCTGCTTCTCCCTCTGCCTGTGTCTCTGCCTCTCTCTCTCTCTCTGTGTGTCTCTCATGAATAAATAAATAAAATCTTTAAAAAAAATAGTGCTTCTGAATTGGCTTTCTGACATTGAATTGTAATCCAGATTTTGTAACTCTGTGGGAGAGAGGGCTGTTTCTGATTCTTTTTTTGGTGGTGAGGTTTTTCTTCTAGTCATTTTGCTCAGTGCAGAGTGGCCAAAAACAAGTTGTGTTGGGAAAAGGAGAAAAAGAGAGAGAAGGAAAGAAAAGAGAAAAAGAAAAAAGAGAAAGAAGAAGAAAAAAGGGGGGAAAGAAGAAAAAGAGAAAGAAAAAGAAAGAAAGGAGAGAAACAAAGGGGGTGGGGTGGGGGAAGCAATCAGAAATCAAGGAGAAAGAAAAAAAAAAACACAAACCAAAACAAAAACAAAAAAACACGGGGAGTATCTTCTGATTCTGTATACTTTGAGTCCCTTGACCTCCCCTGGAACTGCTCCGTCTTGCTGGTCTTCTGGGGGAGGGGCCTGCTGTGCTGATTTTCCGGTGTTAGCACTTGGGGGAGCTGCTCTGCCCCTGCCTGGTGCAGGGCTCAGTGGGGGGTGTTCACCCGGTGAGGTCCCAGGAGGAACAGCCGCAGTGGCGGGGCCAGCTGTGCAGCCCTGGAGTCAGCTCCCGCAGTAACTCCAGGGCTCTCCATCTGCAGGGCCTGGGGGCTCTGGGGCGGGGCCGCTGATCTGCTCAGCTCGGGGCAGGAGTGTCCTTGCTGTCCTGGGCCCTCCCGGCCTCTGCCTGTCCCGCGGTAGGCTGGATCCTGGGCTGCGTCCTGGGCCCTGTGCCCCGGGGCCTGTGCTGTTGGATTTGCTCCCGCCCCGCAGCCCCCTCCGCGGAGCCGCCGCCCGAGCCCCTCCGAGCTGCTCCGGGTCCCGCCGTCGCGCTGCAGCCCTTAGGGAGCTCGGGGCGCTCTCCCGGGGCGCAGGTTCCTGTTAGTGTCCCGGCAGCCCGATTGCATCCCCGCCCTCCTGGGTCCTGCTCTAATTCCTCGCGGGCCCCTCCCTCTTGGAGGACTTTTGTTTCTTTATTTCTTCTTCCCCATCTTCCTACCTTGATAGAAGTGCGAACTCTTCTCACTGCAGCATTCCAGCTGGTCTCTCTTTAAATCTCAGGCCGAATTCATAGATTTTCAGGATGATTTGAAGGTTATCTAGGTAATTTGTTGGGGACAGGTGACTTGGGGACCCTACTCTTCCGCCATCTTGCCCCTCCTCCAGCACAAATTTATTTTTCAGAGTTCTGGAGAGGGAAATCCAAGATTCCGTGTCCGGTAGGTATAGACCTGCTTTCTGATTCATAGACGGATTTCTCACTGTAACCTCACATGGCGGAAGGGGTCAGGAATCTCTTTGGGGTATCTTTTAAAAAGGCACTAATGCCATTCCTGAGGGCCCTACCTTGATGGTCTTCTCACCTCTCATAGCCCCACCTGCAAATACTATCACTGTGGGAATTAGATTTCAACAGATACATTTTAGAAGGACCCAAACTTTGTTTATAGCACCTGCTCTGCCACAAATACCCCAATTTGAAAAGTGCCTTTAAATGTTTGATTAACATCTGCAGGAAGAATTAAATCAAAACTGCTAAATATTGGGGCACCTGGGTGGCTCAGTGGTTGAGTGTCTGCCTTTGGCTCAGATAGTGATCCCAGGGTCCCAGGATCAAGTCCCGCGTCAGGCTCTCCTCGCAGAGACTGCTTCTCCCTCTGCCTATGTCTCTGCCTCTCTGTGTTTCATGAATAAATAAAATAAAATATGTTTTCAAAAAGCTTTAAAAAACACCCTGCTAAATATTTTCCCAGTACTGTAATCCAGCCAAGAAAAGTTGAGGTGACATTTTTGATTAAGAAGTATTTGTTAGGTAAAGCAATGTTTTTTAAATGTCATTCTTCATTACAACTATATACTGTTGTTGAGATCATAAATTCTTCTTCCTTAGAATGCTTTGCTGAATCTGACATGTATAATCATCTCATTTCACTTATAAATAATTTCGATGAACTTCTGCCCTAATTATGGTCTATATCAATAATATCTTTTCTGTCCATGTTCTTTGCCTCCTTTCCCCTGTCTCTGTTATTTGTGTGTTCTATCCCCTGGATACTTCTCCTTTACTTCCATGGTACCTTACTATTATGTTCCTTGGTGGTTTTCTAGGTCGTACCTCCTGCTGTGCACTATTATGTACATTTCTGTCAGTGAGTGACAGCAAAGAGGAATTTCTAGACTCTTGATCTTGTTAAAGTCACTGTCACAAAGATCAGAATTAGAATCAGTTTCAGTTTATTGCCCACTAAAATCAGAAACAAACACGTTGTAAACGCACACAGATTCATTCAAAAGAAGCGTAGGCTGACCAATTTTCAAATCTTTTTAAAAAATTCTGTTATTCTAGAACCACAGGTTATTTAGAGAATAATTTGCTGGAGTACATACTTCCCATTTTGGGTCTTTGCTTTTTATATCTTTACAACTTTGGCTTTCTAACAACTAAGCTAGTGAACATAGTAAAGTTGAAAGTGTCTTTGTGCAGGATTGTTTAACAGAATTTCTACGAAATGCCTTTTACATGGCTTTCCTTTGAGGAACTTTATCACAAGAAATATGCACCTGATACCCACAACTCTTGGTGGCTATAAGCAAAAGGGCCAAATATTAAAGAGGATGTTCTAATTTTTCATTAAAATTATTTATTCCCAGTCTGAATTTTCCTTTATTCTCAGTGTATTTGGTATAGAATGACAGGATTTCTAAGAGTTAAAGGAAAATCCACTTTATTTTTTTTTTAATTTTTATTTATTTATGATAGTCACAGAGAGAGAGAGAGGCAGAGACACAGGCGGAGGGAGAAGCAGGCTCCATGCACCGGGAGCCTGATGTGGGATTCGATCCCGGGTCTCCAGGATCGCGCCCTGGGCCAAAGGCAGGCGCCAAACCGCTGCGCCACCCAGGGATTCCGGAAAATCTACTTTATATGTTTCCTTATTAAGATATAAATAATGTTCTTGCCACTGTGATCTATTGTTACTGGTTTTATTTCCAAAGGTGAGATTTTTTGTTCAAAGAGGTTATGACTTAGGGGGCTAGACATTTTGTGGAAAAGCTAAAAAAGTGATTGGAAGTATTAGATGAGTAAGATAGAGAATTCACCATATTTGGTGAAAGATAAGGATCAGACAGCAAAAATCAAATCTATTTTTGGAGGTATAGTCTTTTGTTGCAATCTGCTAGGCTGTTAGAATTAGAAAATTGTATTATTCCCAGTCTGCTACGAATGTGACTAGTTAGAGTAAAAAAAAATAGTTTTCATGATTTTTCTGCTTTGATGTACATATTTCTTACATGATATTTTGCAATAATAAAGGACTCCCAAGGAGTTATTTGGTCTATTGTTATAATAATAGTTCTTACCTTACTGTTGAAAACTTTGCAAATAAAATATAACTAAAATCCTAATTTTAAGCATTAGCCATGGAAATGAGATGGGAATTTATGCATTTAAAACTTTATTATTAAAAAAAACCAAATAAAATAAAATAAAATAAAATTTTATTATTTACCTTATGGCCTTGAAATGGTTTAATCTACTTGTGTATGTGTGTTTCCTCATCTGTAAAATGTAGATAATAAGCTAATTTGAATATGTAAATGGTAATTATGCCATCTAAGTTGTAAAAGTAGAGGTTTATAGTAACCATATTAATAATATTTGCAAATAGGATAAAATATTTTTTCAGTTCATAAACTTTTAAAGAAGCAGTTAAGTTGCCAGTTGCCCTTCTTATACAGAGTAGGAATATTGTGGTAACACAATATCTTATGTAGTTAAATTATTGATTGCTGACAATATGAAGAAGTTAGGATTTTTTTCAAGTTGGTCAGTGTTCTTTATTGTTTTTTTTTTTTTTTCAAAAATTGTCCAAACTACTTAGAGTTCTTGTTGTAGAAGAAAGAATGAAGGTACAGTCTTTTGTTAATTAGCATTAGTATCACACAAATAGCCTTTTCTCGTTCCACCACACATTCTTTCTAGAATTCTTTTCTTTTTAAGATTGTATTTATTTATTTGACAGAAAGAGTGAGAGAGAGAGCTCACAAGCAGGCAGAGCACAGGGAGAAGGAGAGGGAGAGTGTAGGGCTTGATCCCAGGACCCTGATGCTTAACCAACTGAGGTGGTTGAGGTGGTTCCAGGTGTCCCTAGAATTATTTTCTACTAGGCTCTTGAGTCTCACCAAAGACTCAATACTCTGTTCATTTAATACTCAGTAAGTATTTTATTTGTTTTAAGCACTTAGAAAATGGAAACCAAAATCAATTAAGGCCATATCCTCAGGAAGCTTATCCTTTAAATAACTTGGAGAAAAATAAAGAAAAACAATTATGGTATAAAGTCATACTGTCACGATAAGGCTAGCAGGATCTTTCTGAGGTACATATGTGGTACCTAACCTATGGGTCAAGGTAAATTAAGGTCGTTTTATTGGTAGGCTAATATCTCAGTCGGTGCTTTGGATGAGTGAACATTGGCAGAGCCAATGTTGAATGGGCAACTACTTAAAGTCCATGAGCCAAGAGACGAATTTCACATAACCAGTTTATCAATTAGTTGGACCCAAGATTTGATCCATCTCATGGATCTTAAGCCTTTGTAAGTAGCTTGATTTTATCTTAAAGAATATTAAATGGTGCTCACAGATTTTATGAATTTCAAATATATACATGGTCAATTTTGTCTTTTAAAGCATTCCCTGGAAGCAATTTGGAATATCTATTACAGGATGGATAAGACTAATGTCTGAGAGAAGTAAAAGAATTTGGTAACTTGTTATGTCCAAGTTGAAGTGGCCAGTGAGCAGTTGAGTGCTCTGGTCTGAAGGTCAGAAAACATGTTGGCCTAATGTCATGCAAAACATTTTATGTCAGTGGTAAATTTATAGCCCCTGGAATTAATATCTGGATTATCTTTATTTCCAGTGCTCTTGGTATTCAAAGACAGTAGAACTGACTTGAGACCACCGTTTCAGATTCTAATATTCTGGAGAATCAGTCAGAAAACTTCTTAAGGGCTTTTAGTAAATATTTAGGCTTCTTGGCCTTATAGTTTCTGTCAAAGCTACTCAACACTGCTGTTGTAGCTGGAAAGCAGCCACAGACAAATGTAAATGAGTGGATGTGGCTGTGTTCCAATAAAACTTTATTTACAAAAGGAGGCACATGGGTCTCTGGCTGTAGTTTGCCTTTTGGAACATGGCTAATAGAATTAAAACCATAATACTTTAATTTCAGTATATTTGGTGGAAGGAGTAGGTCTTTAACTTTATTACATACTCTGAAATTTTTTCCCTTTGGCCTCTCTTTTTTTTTAATAGATATAATTACTTTTACCATGGGTCATGGACAAGAAGACCAAATCATATGGTGATAACCCAGAACAAATATACTAGACATTTGGAATAACAGCATCTTATACATTCATAATGATGAGCCAGTAGTGTTGTCTGTGCATGTGAAGTCCATAGATGCTTAACATGAGTTATTTTACCAAAAAAAACCCCAAATTATTCTAAGTTCTAAAAAAAAAAATATATATATATATATATATGTCTGACATTCATTAAACTGATTTGGATTAGGTCTTGGTTGAGGTTGCTATTATTTTTCTGTCTTTTTTAATGGAATAGTACATTCTATTTTTCAGTTACCAACTCGAAGTGGATTAGCAACAAATTTTTAATTTCTCTAGTTAAAATAGGATACAATTATGACTTTACCATTAAATTATTTTCTTCTGGGATTTTAACTGAGTAAGAGTCTAACATTAATTCTAATTGCAGCTCTATTAATAAATACCGAAGAGAATGCTCTCCTACTAGTATGTATAGATGTATGGCCAGCAGAGGTAATTGCAAACAGCCACAGGAAAAGAAATGCTTTTAAGGCTTTGCTGAAACACAGATGCAAACAATGTGGCATAGTTGGAAAACTGAAATCGAAACCGCCGGCCTATCAGCCTTGCATGCAGCTTTAAGAAATATTCTTTGCTTAAAAACAAACCTGAGTTGACTCTAAGCCCCAAAGAGTTATGAACAGAAACTAGTCTTGAAAAAAAGGCTGAAGGTTATAATCAAAGGGCATATTTTGTGTGTGCCCAGTGGGGAAAGCACTTTGGAAACTACCTTGGCTTTTGAGCCACACAACCTTAGATCACTTTCACTGTCAGATAGAATGTCTGCAAACCTGGAGAAAAACATCAAAAGGGTCTCTCTCTCTTTTTTTTTCTAGTGGTATGTGAAAAAATAAAGATAAGGTTTGAAATGTTTTTCTCTGAATTAGAGTTAAACATACGACGGATTCTAGCTTGGAGAAAAAAATGAAATTTCTTGAAGTCTAGCTTTTTGAAATGTAATTCCTATGCATAGATCGCAGGATGTATCTTCATAACACATGTCAGGGACATGGTCAAGGATGGAAATGCCTGGTTTAGTTGTCCTTAGTTTGATTAACTTTTGCAGAGGGTGACAATAATATTTATTGAATGCCAGGCTAATATGTGTACATTAAGATACATAATCTGATCTTCACCACTATATTTCAAAGTTAGTAATGAGTTATTTTTATTAATGAATTATAATTATTAATACTTCTAAAGAACCTATTATAATAATAAAATATTAAAAAGATGAAATATAAAAAGGAAGTCACAAACGCCACTATTTTAATTTGTCTACTTTGTTTAAATTTACGAATGTCTTCCAGTGTTTATGAAGTTAGCAGCTTAATTTCTCTCCCTTCATCTTGGCCATCCTACATCCTTGCATCAACTATCCCTTAAAGTATTTTTCATCTGCCAATTAGTGTCCAATAACATGTTGCTTAGATTTGAAAGTTTAATCAAATTCATTCTTTCTGCATATTTACTGTACATATAATTAGTGCTGGCTATATATTAGAGCACTAAAATCTTTCGATTTCTTTATGACAATGTCTTCTGTAAATGAGAGAAGCATAAATAAAATACTAAGAAATATGAAAGAAGGTCAAGAGAAATCCATTCACTTAACAAGAATTTTTAACCCCTACTGAAGTAGTTTGTGAGCTTATGGATATGGAATGATGAATATGGCACAGTATATCTTATTTCAGAATGTCCAACTCTGGTGCAGAGCTCAGCAAGCTTTTCCTGAACAGGGTCAGATAATGAATATTTCAGGATTGTATTATATATCGTAGGTTCTGTGACGACTCCTCAGCATTACCACTGTTGCATAAAAGCATCCATAGACAATATGGAAACAATGGTAATATAAAAACTGCTTACAAAAACAGAGGGTCATATAGGGGCTAATGTACAAAATTTATCAACCAACCACTGGTCTCATGTGTAATAAGGAAATTATTAAATTTAAATGTGATAGTTCTAGAATAGAAATGATCAAAGGATGTAGAGTTTCAATTTCTCTGAGGGAAGGAATGCTTTACATAGAATGTGACATTTTAAGTACGTACTAAAATAATGTGTTAAAATTAACTAACTCGAGAACATACAGAGTAGCTATTGAAAAGTCCCGAACACAAACCCCCAAAAGACCATCAAGTTCTTAAATCTGGCAATAGAACATAGCATGTGTGCCCAGAGGTGAGGCTGGCAGTATTGTTGGTGTCTCATATGGAATCCTCATGTATTTGGTTGGTGTTCACTGTCTAACCATCAATGATGTTGATTGACATCAAGAGAGTGAAATGACAGCTCTGTGTTAGGAGGATACTTCTGGTAAGACCTGAAAACTGAAGACCTGGCAGTGATCACCGGTCTGGCTGGCTTTATCAAACAAGATAATGGAAGTGTAGAATTTCTGGGAATTTGGAAGTAGGGTTGGATATTCCAGGAAACTTCAGAACAGATCAATATTTCTATGCTGTCTGAGAGGACTGAGCCTGGGAAAAATCCTTGCTTCTGAGATCAGCTGGTTCAGGTACTCAGGACACTGCCATTGGTGCTAAATTGTGTTTGCAGGCAATACCAACTCCAGAGTTTACTTGTTAGTTTTTAATGATGCAATACGATGAGACCCCTTAGCTAATTCCTAGCCATAAGTATTCATGTGTGAATTTTTCTATTACTTCTTATGTATATTATAAAAACGTGCATTTTGTTTTTATTTTATTTCAAGAATGCAAATGTGGAAGAGGAGCATATACACTTTATTCCCAGGTAGATAATGGTCTCATTTGATGGCAACGCACTCATTCAATTTTCAGTTGGATGTTGAATTACCTTATATTTTATCTTTGCTTTCCATATCTGGTTCTAATTGTCAGGATGCTTCCTGCTCAGCTGCACACTAGGCCTACTTATTCTCAGAGTCATTGCCTGACACTGTTTTAAACTTCATCGGGAAGTTCTAAAGGTGGATTTTTCATTATATCAAATAGAAGAAAAAAAATATAGAGAAGTGGGGGCAGAGAAAAGACCGATGTAGAAATCAAAAAGAAAAAAGGACCTAAGGACCTACACGATAACAATAAGAGACAGTAATTAATTGACTTCAGGAGTTGAAAATGGAAACATAAGGAGTTAAAGATGATTAAAGCATTTTATTCTATATATTAGAATATATATACAACAAAATGCTTTTTTTTGGAAGATGCCAAGAAGAGTAGGCTTAGGCTCATGTTTTCCATCTCTGTACTTGTAGAATAGAGATAAGCCTGAATGAGGTATAGATAATAATGACTTTCTTCTGCATTTTAGAGAAAGGGTAGCAGGAAAAAGAGCAAGGAAGGTAGTATATTGAGATCAAGGGAAAAGAATATAAAGTGGGTGAAATTTGTTGTTGGGATGCCCATAGTTCTAGTTTTCATTGCTTGTATCAATGGTTCTAGTGTATCTGCAAGATTGAATTAGACCTAGATGTCAGGAACATTTTAGGCCAGGGCTTCATCTCAGAATGTAGATAAGTGGGCCTAAAGTTTCTCTCCTAAGAACTGGCATTTCTTCCAGTATGTGGGCTTCCAGGGTTTCTCTAGTCTGATATTTTTAATCCCTCCCTGCTTATGCAGACACCTAGAAATGGAAGTGATTTCAAAAGATTAATAGAGAACAATATATACAAATTATCTGTGAGTGATGGGATCTAAGTGGAAGACAGATTTTTTTAAAGATTTTTATTTATTCATTCATTCCTGAGAGACACACACACAGAGAGAGGCAGAGACACAGGCAGAAGGAGTAGCAGGCTCCATTCAGGAAGCCTGACATGGGACTCGATCCCAGGTCTCCAGGATCACACCCTGGGCCGAAGGCAGCACTAAACCACTGAGCCACCTGGGCTTCCCTGGAAGATAGATTTTATCTAAATGATGGACCTATTGAAGTTACAGCTCAAGAGAAGTCAGAAGCCCCAGGTTCTAATTTCAGACTTATAACTACCTGAATGTGTAGCTTGGGTAATTCACTTAAACCTTTCTGATCATGTGTAAAGTAAGACAGAGCCAGATGATGGGATTCCAGTCACTTTATTTATTTCGTTTTGGGTTTATGTTGTTGTTGTTGTTGTTCTATTCACATTCCAGCCAGTTAACAACAGTGTAATATTGGTTTCAGATGTACACTTGAACTTACAACACCCAGTGCTCATTACAATAAGTGCTCTCCTTAATACCCATCTGCTGTCTAAATACCAATTCTTGGGCCTAATATTTTAATTTTGAAGGTATACAATTCATTGTCTGGTCAATGTTAAAAGCTACTATATTCATTATTTCAACCCCCAAAGGGTCACAGAGTGACCTGTTGACCCTCAACAAAAGAAAACTTAAGAGTTACACTTTTCTTTATGGAGAACTTCTCATTATGTTGGTAAACAGAGTCTATCCCAACAGGGATTTTGAATAAAGTAATTAAAAATTCTCTTAATTTTTTAATGATTTTTTTTTACAGACACTTTAGATTTATTTATGTGAGAGTGGAGGAGGAACAGAGAGAGAGGGACAGAGAATCTTCAGCAGACTCTGTGCTAAGCACAGAGCCTCTCACGGAGTTTGATCTCATGATCCTGAAGTCATTACCTGAGCTGAAACCAAGAGCCATGCACTTAATTGAGTGCACCACGCAGGTGCCCTGAGAATCCTCTTTAAAACGTAAACATCACTATAGAGTTTTAGGTGTTAGTGAAAGTTGAGTAATGAGTAGAATTTGTATTTACTTTTTTTTAAAGATTTTATTTATTTATTCATGAGAGACACACAGAGAGATAGAAAGAGGCAGAGACACAGGCAGAGGGAGAAGTAGGCTCTATGTAGGGAGCCCGATGTGGGACTCAATCCTGGGTCTCCAGGATCACACGCCCGGCTGCAGGTGGCACTAAAGCGCTGCACCACCAGGGCTGCCCTAAATTTGGAAATTAAACACCAGGTGCATTTTGGGGTGATGAGCTATATTAAACATAATATTTATGATTATTGAAATTTATAAAGGATTCAAGGCTTGCAGGAACCTGAAGAACTACCTTTTTCTTTCTTTCTTTTCTTTTCTTTTCTTTTTTTTTTTTTTGCACCATTAATGAGGCTTATCTGAAGTCATCATTTTATTTATTTGTATTGGTACTTATGGTAAAATCCTCTCACAGTCAGAAGAAAAAGAATATTGTAACTGGTCCTAATTAGGAAAGAGGCCCCAGAAAACAACAGCAAACAGGTCTTTATTTGGATCAAGTAAACAAAAAGAGAAAAGATAAGGATTTTGAGATTATAGCTATGGCTCACATAGAATTGAATTAGCTTGTGACGGCATAGTATACGTTTTAAGCTAAACTAAGACACACTGATTAGATATAAAAACTTCTTTTATAAAGAAAAATAGCCTTGCATTATACTATATCTGTCTATTAAGAGATGAAACTGACAGATAATTATTCTCTCCATTGACAGTCTTATGATTAGGAAGTATTTTAATTGGTACTCTCAACTGCCATTAAATATGTGCTTCTATTGCATTTTTATCCTGATCATTGTCAGATATATTTAGTAAGCATGGGAGATGTACAAGACAACTAGGGAAACTTGTTCATAAATGGGGATTTGTTGTTTACTTTAAATAATGATTTATAATTTAGAAATCTGGACTATCTGAAATATCTATCTTAAAGATGAATATTTTCTGCGTAATTACTTTTGATTATTATTAATTGAAACTTAGCAATATTTAGACAATCCTGTGCAAATCTGATCTATAGAGGTTGCCCATATTCTGAAGAAATCTAATAATGATGCAGAATATTGGGCTTTAAAAATGTGATTAGTTCTCCAAGCACTTTTATTAACATAAAAAAAAAGTTTTAGTAAATTTTGTCATTAAAATCTCTCTTCCAGAAACTAAAGATCAACTAAAGACTCTCTTGATTCCCTAAAAAAATTGTCCCATTTTTCTCTCTTGACTATTTTGCAACAGAACTACAATGAAGTAATTTGAGTATTTAAAAACTTGATACAATGCCTCATTTCTCACATCCGAGTCATTTAAATTCTTTCCTCAGTGCCTGTTTTCCACCAGATTGTGTCCAAGTTCAGCAGTTTAGTCCAAAAGTTTATTATCAGCTGAACTTCTGACTCACATAAGTGATTTTCAATAAATTATAATTAAATGTATATCTGGTCAGAGGTGCAGTCTCTCTCTCTTCTCATAGTCTTCCTCTTCAATGTTATTACATATTCTTTCTCTGTCTCTCTCAATATATGTTCTTTCTCATGGCATTAACTGCACTGGAAGGAGGTCTTTCAGGGTTTCTAAAATCAAAGCTCTCCAAAGGGAGGAAATATTGTTTACTGGCTAATGTACTGAAAAAGTCAACCATAAGTATCTTATATTAAGATAAATAAAATTAAATATAAATCAAAATTCATTACATGGAGTCCTACATAGGTGCTTTATCGGGGTCACAAATTTGTCTCTATGAATTCTACTTCGTAATATAATACAGGAACATTTTTTATAATATTATTTATACTATTCAAAATAACATTTTAAAAAATATGCAAAGGATAAATGAAATCTTGTGTTTGAGGAAGAAATAATTATCTATCATAGGTTACTTTAAAATAATGCTAAACATTTAAATTTCATAATGAAACTTATGTATGTCCAGGCCCCACAGAAGAGGAAGTAGTCGAGCCTGCTTGACAACTGAGGCAAAATAGGTGAGACAGAAATAGCTTAATAACTATGCCTAGTCTTGGTGCCAGGTGTGTAGTCAGTATGGTAAGAATGCATCCATCCTTAATATGTGATCACCCCCAATATTCAGTCAAATTCCTTATCTTCACTCTTGATACCAGATTACCTTGGGCTTCCTTCATCAAGAAGCCTGTTAAATTGCACTAGCAAGAGTCCCCCCTACTCTTGATGATTTCCTCTTCAGTAATTTTCTATCCACTGAAACTTCACTCTACAGTTGTCCATAAATCTCCAGCTATCTTTGCTGTATCTGGAGTTGACTCTGGTCTTTCTCCCATTATAATACTCCTATTATAATAATCTGTAATAAAGTCTTTCTTATTTTTTTTTTAAGATTTATTTATTTATTCATCGGAGACACAGACTGAGAGAAAGAGGCAGAGACATAGGCAGAGGGAGAAGCAGGCTCCTTGCAGGGAGCCTGATGCAGGACTCAATCCTGGATACTGGGATGACGACCTGAGCCGAAGGCAGGCACCCAACCACTGAGCCACCCAGGCGTCCCTCTTTCTTACTTTTTAACCAGTGTCAGAATAAATATTTTGTTTAACACCACCATTTTTTCTCTCACCTCAATAATCCAATTCTCATTCAATATTATGATCCAATCAATGTACCTTCTTCTTTAGTTTCTATTTTCTGTTTTTACTGAAAACATTTTCACCTAATCTTTTAGTAAATTTAAGTGCTCCCTTGTCCTGTCAGTATCCCATGTCTAAGAAGGAAACTTTGAATCTGTATATGATAGACTGGATGTCCAATGGTGGAATCTAATGGTGGAATGTCTCTTGTCTCACATCCATTCAATTTTAATGAAAATCTGATCCCACTACCACTCAAAAGGTGGTACAGGCTTTGTCACTGAAGTGTGGTCCTTCCTTTACATATATCCTGTCGGCTAAAATTCAACTATTATTTCTTATCAATATGCCTCAAGAACTGCCATGTGTTTCATATATCTATCTTCTAGACTTTCAAATAGATATTCAAGTCCTTTACAATTCTGAGATTATCAATAAAAGTGAAAAAAATCACTAAATTTAAGCTTGTCATATATTTAACTTCCAATTTTACATTCCATGAAGCACATATCATTAATAATGACTCTCTGTTTATTTTTTAAATCCAAGATATAACCATAATCAAACATAGACAGCCTATAGACATATTCCTATGAGTAGGATCAAATTATAAGAGTCAAGTAAAATAATAAAATTGCTTATTTTATGACAATGACCCAGTTCCTTTATTTCTAGGTACATATTAGTAATTTTGTCTTGGGTCTTTTTTTTTTTTTTTTAATTACATGATACTTCAAAGTGTACCAAGAAAATACTTAAGGTTTGAAATATTACCTTGTACTTATGAAAGAAAAAATACGCATTATTTGTAGCTTACGTTCTATTTGTAAATGCTGATACTAAATATATTCTTAGGAAAAAATTCTATAAGCCAGTTAGAGACTGTCTCCACAAAGTGTTCTCCTTTTGTCCCTAAAATACTACCGTAACTTATACAAGCACCATTTAGATCCTGCCTTTTAATCAGTGCATATTCAGTATCAACATTGGCTTTGTGGCATGTCAGTACAAATTTTGTTGGACCCTAGAGGAAGAAGTATGCGTGTAGATGACCACATTGCAACAGAACATTCTCATATTTGTAGGCTGAATTTGTACCTTATAATTATTGAAGACTAGACTTATGTGTTTGATTTTTTTTAGGTATTATGTATAAAACAAGAAAATAGCCTTTTATTGATCTTGTATTGAGTTATAATTTACATGCTTTTGTGTGCTGAATTGAGACTGCCTTAATTAACATGTTCCTTTGTACTGAGAAATTCCAAGATCCACAGGCAGCCACTTTTGTGCAATATTCAATGGCTCAGAAATGTATAGGAGTTCTAAGGGTACATTTTGCTTTGTAATAATCAGTCATTCATCATAATCCAAGAACAGATTTTTTTCCCTTCATGAAGTTTACCATATGCTGAACATTAGAAATGAAGTCAAATCATATCTCATTTCTGAGAATAGAATATTGTTTAGACATGGCCACAACTTCCAAATCTCCCTGATAAATCATCATACTGCATTAGGCAAATTAAAATATTAATTGTCTGATTCAGAATGTTATGATTATAAATCTTACAGCCAATTTTCTTTTGCATTCATCTCCTAATGCCCTAAGAAAGATAAAGCATCTGCTAAATGGAAACTGCTTTTACATGTAAGAGGAAATAATATTGATTTCTTTCTTTCCATCAGTATCTCTCATATAATATGAATTTGGAGACTGTACTTTATACTACATACTTTCAAGGCAAAAGATGGGTAGGAATCCTGGTGTCATTCTGAGAAAAAAAAAAGAAAAGAAAAGAAAACCTGTAGGTAGTGTTGTAGTTTCTAGACTTAGAAGATAAATTTCTCATAGTGCTCAATTAGAAGACTAAAGAGAAAATGTTCCCAATGTTGGTTCCTTTTGAGTACTGTGAGGGAAAAATCTGTCTCATGCCTCCCCTCTAGCTTTTGGTGGCCTCACTCGTTTCTTGGCTTGTAGATAGCATTATTCCTGTGTCTTCAGATCATCTTCTCTCTATGCATTTCTCTGTGCCCAAATTTACCCCAACTTTTATAAGGTCATAATACTGGATCAGAGTCCACTCTAATGAGCTCATTTTAACTTGGTTACCTCTATAAGGACACTCTTTCTAAGTAAGGTCACACTCATAGCTATTGGGGTTAAGACTTGAACATGTTTTTGAATGACACAATTCAATCCACAATAGGTAGTAAAAGGAAAAAGAAAAAACTGCTTAGCAATACACTCTGGGATTATAGTTGTCCACACCTTCTGAGAAAGGTCTACTGGCTTCATGAAATATTCAGCAGATTTGTGTTCCTTATATTCCTAAATAATGAGGAATTTTGCTAGACAATTTTGAAAATTAATTTATCTTTTGAGTTAAAGCATAAGAAAAAATAGTCAGGGGGCACTTGGGTGGCTCAGTCAGTTAAGCATCTGCCTTCAGCTCAGTTCATGATCTCAGAGTCCTGGGGTCAAGCCCTGCTGAGCAGGGAGCCTGCTTCTCCTTCCTTGACATTAGTTTTGCAATGAGTTTTTGGATTTGACACCAGAAGCAAAGGCAACAAAAGCAAAAAAACCACATGTGTGAGGTGCTATCTCATTGTGGTTTTGATTTGCCTTTTCCCTATAATTCACTGATGTTCAGCATCTTCTCATATACTTTTTGCCCATTTATGTATCTCCTTTGGAAAAAAGTTTATTCAGGTCCTTGCACATTTTGTGATTGAGCTGTTGGTTTTTTTGCTATTGAGTTGTATGGGTTCTTTATATTTGTTGTATATTAACCACTTCTAGGATATATGGCTTGCAAATACTTTCTCTTATTCCATAGGTTGTCTTCTCATTTTGTTGATTATTTCTTTTACTAAACAGAAACTTTACAGTTTGATGTAGTTCTATTTTCTGAATTTTGTGTTTGTTGCCTTTGTTTTGCATGTCAAATCTAAAAAGTCACTACCAAGACCAACGTCAAAGAGCTATTTCCCTACATTTTCTTTGTTTAGATGTTGCTTTTCAGACATTCTTGACTATATTGTAAACAAGTTTTTGTTTTTAAGATTTTATTTATTTATTCAGGAAAGACACAGAGAGAGAGGCAGAGACACAGGCAGAGGAAGAAGCAAGCTCCATGCAGGGAGCCTGATGCGGGACTCGATCCCTGACCCCAGGATCACACCCTGAGCTGAAGGCAGATGCTCAACCACTAAACCACCCAGGTGTCCCAACAGGTTTCCTTGTTTGTTTGTTTTAATATATTGTAAACATGTGAAATGTTCATATTGACTGCTTTAAAAAAATGAACCAGAATTTTATGTTGTAATATATAATAGTTAATATTTAACAAAGTACTTAAATACAGATATTATAATCTATATTTACATGGATAAAGAAGAAAAAAGAAATGATAGGAAGTCTATTAAAACTTCAATGAATTATTTTGATAACCGGGAAAACACAGCTCATCTCCATGTCATTCAACCTATAATGAAGATATACATCAATATAATTTGTTGATTTCAGGAAATTTAGGTGATGGGATATTAATAAAACTATGTATAACACATATTGTGGCACACTCTCTGTCTTGTGCATTCTCAATACTGTAGGGACTCACACTTCTGGTCTTCAACCAAGAATTTTAATTGGTTTACAGAAAAGATAGCACAGTGATTTAGTCTCTGTTGTATACTACAGTCCATTGTTTCTCCATGTTATTGATATGAGTTGGTCTGCAACCTTAGTACAATCACAATCATTCATGTTTTTGTTTATACTGTGGTTATCCTTAGCATTCTCTCTCTCTCTCCATATATATGGGCCAAGATGAAAGTTGTTATTATAACAATGAAATTTGTTATTCTATTCTCAAATATAGTACTGATTTTATTAGCAAAAAATTTGATGATTTAACTTTCTGCTACACAGTATACCTAAAATTGTATTCTGCATAAGAATCAATTCATATACTTATGTAAGAGAGATTCCAATGACCCATAACAAATAAATTATATCAGTACATATGGGATCTAGGCATTGATTCTCTATATTAAACAAACTACCACAGTCGTTTGAGAATCAGAGTTATAAGAATAACTGAAATACCCCTTATTAAAATATTTTAAATGAAAGTTCACTGCCAGTCCTTAAATTCCTTCTTAAAATTAATCTAAAGAGCTCAGTAAAAAACGACAGATGCTCAGGTCATATGCTCAGATGCTTATATAGCATATCTGCATTCTAACTAGCCATTTGTGTGTTTTTTTTAAGATTTTATTTATTTATTCATGTGTGAGAGAGAGAGAGTGAGAGTGAGAGAGAGATAAGCAGAGGGAGAAGCAGCTTCTCTGCAGGAGCACGATGTGGGACTTGCTCTTGGACCCCGGGATCATGACCTGAGTGAAAGGCAGATGCTCAACTGCTGAGCCACCCAGATGTCCCACAGTCTGTATATTTAAACGTTCTGTAGTGACCCCTTTGTAGAAACATGATTAAGAATCATTTTCTTTAAATAAAATTGTTGGGACTTATGTGGAATTGGTGGTTTATTCTAGCAAATCCCCACTTTTCAATTCTATACATCACAGGTGAGTTAACAATTTTTCAAGCAATTATTTCCAATGTTGTATATAGTTAAGTACAAATATAATCAACAAACACTAACAATAACAACCAACAAGAACAAGAAGATGTATGCATTAAAGTAAATCCTTTCTCTGTATCGGCTACCTCAATCCTTTACCAGAAACATTCAGAGTATCTACACATATGATTTTTTTCTTTTCTTTTTCACAGAAAAAGATCATAATATTCCTGTTGTTTTGTATATTATCAACTTTCCGCATAGCCTGGCAATCTTCCCATCCTGGAACATACGAGTCTAATTGTTTTAATGGTCACATACTAATACACCCTACAATTATAAACAATGTAGTTAGCCATCACTTCATTAATAAATTATTCCATTGTTTCCACTTTTGAGACCAACATTTGACTAATGTAAAACTAAACATTTCTACTTGCATACTTTTGACTATATAACTGAAAGTTAAATTTCTATCCCTGCTAAAACTAAAGGTTTTTATACTTTACCTATGGCAACCTAATGAGAAACCACCCTCCAAAAATATTCCACAGGGATTCCATATTAATCCCTTCCCCATATAGCAAAATGGTTCATTTTTCCACATGCTCTCACCAATAATGATGATGGGAAATATATAATAATAATGGGGAAAATAACACATAAAAATTTCATTTTCAGTATTAGCATGGACTGTATATCAAACTCTTTAAACCTGTGCAAAACATAAATTAAACCTGTGCAAAACATAAATTGAACATGATTGTCCTCTGTGTAGCTCTAGAAAATCTACCATAATTCTCATTTCTTTCTGGAATAAAAGCCAGTTTTTAAAATTATATATTTAAGTTTTAGACAAGTGATCTAGCCCTACGATCTCATAAAGCATCATTCATTCATCTGGTCAACAAAAAATTTATAAATATGTTGTGTGCCACATTCCATTCAGTCAAAATCTACAGAAGCTACAATACTCTTGCCATTATCAAATGTCAGACAATAAATAAGCATAGAAACAAATTAATTGTTGGGCAGCCTGTGTGGCTCAGCGGCTTAGCACTGCCTTCAGCCCAGGGCATGATCCTGGAGACCCAGGATTGAGTCCCATGTTGGGCTCCCTTCATGGAGCCTGCTTCTCCCTCTGCCTGTGTCTCTGCCTCTCTCTGTCTCTCTCTCTCTGTGTCTCTCATTAATAAATAAATAAAACCTTTAAAAAATAGTGTTATGTTGTAAGAAGAGCTAACTAGGAAATAAGCAGATTAGTTTTACATAGAGCACTGCAACGATGATCATGGGCAGAGAATCTTAAATGTTAAAGAAAGGACCCAGACATAGCAGGAGTAAGAGAAAGTGTATTTTAGGCAGAAAAAAATGAGCTTTATCTATTTGATTGCTGAAATTGTGGGTAGCATGAGTAAAGTCCAGTGTGAAAAGGAGGAGTGTTTTGAAAGTTGAGGAGGTAAGAAGATGTTCAATCATATTAGGGATTATATTCCATAGAGATATATTTATATTTTGATCCACAGACATCTTGGTAATTTAAGCAAATAGACACTTTTTCAAACAATCCTACAGGTGCATTTAGATCTTATTGTGTATATATCTGTCAGGCTGGAGCATTCGTACTGTTTGTTATATGGATAATGGATAGAGATGACAACGATGAACGATAGGTAGCTGAATAGTTTATAGATAGATACACATAGGCAGATATCTGTCACTTTTTTATAGTCAATAAAGTTGCAGGATTGCTTAGGTAAGATCTAAAATTTTATAACGATGGTACAGCTCCTAGGGTACTAGCACAGTGCTAAATAGCTCATTGGCCTTTTAATTAGCAACCGACTGATTAAGTTGCATACATTTCTGTTTATTTTATAAGCATTGTTTTTGGAAAAAAGTTACTTTTTGACTGTTAAGCGTTCACTTCTGATTAATTGAAGGTCTAATTTGGGGACTGTCTTTCTTGGCATACTCTTTGGGAAAGCTTTATCCTTTTTCCTACCCAAATAGAGCTGTGAATAGCCGCATGATTTGGGCTCAGCCAACTGGATGTCCCCTTCAAGTTCTTTAAAGGCTCTAATACATTCGGTGGCTGCGTGGAGTGCTGCTTAAGCCTCCTATAACATTGGTTCTTTGGTTCTGTGATTTCTCAATAACCCTAATAATAAACTTTGTGTTGCCAGATAACCACATGATTTTTATGACATATTAGTTTACCTCCATATATAAACTAAATCTATTTACTTAAATATCTAAACAAATATCTATATAGCTAAATACATATTTTATTAACATATATTAATATATAATATTATCCATTATATTAATGAGGAGGTGTTTATAAATACTTTCTAAGAAAAAAGTGCTAACTTCAGTATTGCAGTTTATTGGCAAAATAGGTTTTTTAGTGGGTTAGTGTATTTGTATCAATACAGAATTCTGTGTTTCTAAAAAGGCATATGTTTGTTCTATAAAAAGACAAACTGTTGAATAGCTATATAACTAAACACTTGGTTAAGTTGATATTTTAGAAGCTTAAAAAAGCAAACCTTGATCCATATTCATAAAAATATATTTTAGTTAAATATTTGCATTTTGTTTATGCTTAAAGTGAAGCATATAGAAGCCACCAGTTGTTAATCAACTAATAGAGTGGATATCACCAGTGTAATAGAGAAAGCATAAGCTTTTCATCCACACAGGATCCTCTTGTGTCCACACAGATCTTTTCTCTAACATAAAGTTTTATCCTATGAACTTCTTCATGCAAATTTCTATCTCCCCATCCCTCTTCTTAAAAGCAGATGAATTCTCATCTTCTATAGAATTTCATCGACAGCTAGAATTGAGCACTCTAAACTCAGAACTCATTTGGCATTTTTAATTTTTTATGTTAATTTGCAAGTATGATAAGGCTGGTGTTTCTGAGTCTCAGAATACGAGACAGTTGAGGGAGATATTATACCTTATTATATTTTTAAATTTGATTTACATAGTTTGCCTGAAGATTTAAGATGGTTTTTAGAAAGAATTCTATGGACCTAGAAAAACAATAAGGTACAAGGCTAAGTGAAAAATGAGATTTATCGGGTGACGTTGTTACATAAAAGCAGGACATACCAGTCAGAAAAACCATTGTCTCTGACCTTCAAGTCTCCATAAATTTGTCCAGTGCTTCTGATAATCCCTGAACAGAGAGGGGATCTTGTTATGTCCATTAAGAAGTATGTCTTTTTCTCCTCTCAGGAATTCCTAGACAGTCTTCTGTTTCTTCTCACTATTTTGAAAACTGACGGCAGCCTGGTTGGCTCAGCAGTTTAGTGTGGCCTTCAGCCCAGGGCCTGATCCTGGAGACCCGGGATCAAATCCCACATCAGGCTCCCTACATGGAGCCTGCTTCTCGCTCTGCCTGTGTCTCTGCCTCTCTCTCTCTGTGTCTCTCATGAATGAATGAATGAATGAATGAATAAATAAATTCTTTCAAAAAAAAAAAGAAATGACAACTTGTTTGTCCATTTCCAAGTGCAAGTAACAGATCACCAGATCTGTTCAATCCTGAGAAATTACTGAAAGACTGAGTGAATCAAAGGTAATGGAATTGGCTTTCCAGTCTCAGTAGGTCCAGATTTCAGCCTGGGTCCATTTCTAGACTAGGAAACACAGTACTGTTAGCATATTAGAAGCTGAAATGTCTGTAGGTTCAACAATAATATGTTGTTGGCAGTGATTTCTGAAAGTTTGTTTCATAGTACAGTATTGCACACTTTTATTTGACTTATAATTTTTCCTTGGCAATTACTGAATTGGACATCCCTGACATATTAAGAGCCGGATCTACAAAATAAGGTTTCCATTTTTACTTCCTACCTCTTCAAAAGCAATCCAAGCAGGACTTAACTTTCTTTGGTTAAGTTCTGAATTTTTATTTCAGATAGTAAAATATGTATTTATGTGAAAATAATGGGGCTAAGGTGTGTTGTGAGAGACTTGAGATAATAAATAACTTGAAAGATGTGGAAAATATGTGTATTCGTTTTCCTAGAGCTGCTATAACAAATTGCTGCCTTGAAACAGCGCAAATTTATTCTCTTAGCTTTCAGGAGGCTGTAAGTCTGAAATTACAGTGTTGGTGGAGCCATGCCCTTTCTAAAGGTTCCAAGGGAGGTTACTTTCGTGCGTCGTCCTCAGCTTCTGATGAATTCTGGAAATCTGGCATTCCTTGGTTTATAAAGGCATCATTCTAATCTCTGCCTGCCTTGGTGTTTTTATGTTTTGTGTGTCTTTATGTCTCTCCTCATAAGGGCATAGTTATTTTGGATTTAAAACTCGCCTTTTTGGAGCGCCTGGGAGTCTCAGTTGGTTAAGCCTCTAACTCTCTGAACTCCACACCGGGTTCTGGGGAGCTCTGTGCTCAATGGAGAGTTACCCTGAGATTCTCTCCCTCTTCCTCTCCTCCTCCCCCAACTTGCACTCTCTAAAATAAATAAATAAAAACTAAGAAAAATAAATAAATAAAGCTCACCTTAACAAGCAACAATATGAGAAAGAAAGAGAGACGGAGGGAGGGAGGGAGAGAGAAAGAGAAAATAGAAAAGAAATAAATGCTGCATAAGGAAAATTGGAGGACAATGTATGAGCCTGTGTAGTTAGAATTGCTTTTTGTTTTTGTTTTTGTTTTTTTAGTTTGAATTGGTTTTGCTTGATGTTTTGAATAGTTATGGTTTATTACAGAGGAAGGAAGAAGAGATTAGAAATTTCTATCTTAGATGATTCCCAGAGAACAAGAACTTCAGTATTCACTGCTCCTCCCTTAAGTTATGAATATCATCAAGATCATCTCTAGGATTCAGAAAATAACTTTATTTATTTATTAATGAGAAAGAGGTAGAGACACAGGCAGAGGGAGAAGCTCCGTGCAGGAAGCCTGATGTGGGACTCCATCCCAGGTCTCCAGGATGATGCCCTGGGCTGAAATTGGTGCTAAACTGCTGAGCCACCTGGGCTGCCCTTAATGTCACTTCATAAAATATTAGATTGGAAGATACCTAGAATTTTGAAGACATTTACAAAATAGACATATAAAAAGATACCTCCACTTAGATACAAAAATTATTTCTGTTATTTAATATCTGATATCCTTTTATGGAATATATATATGTTTAGAGTAGTGATGTCAAGCATATTTTAGTGGTTTCTGAATATAAATTTTAAATTAAATTTAAGATTGTTTTATGGACATAAATATAATTTTATGTCTTATAAATATTGTTAAAATATGGGAAAATAGTTTAATCTTCAAATTTATTTAGTTTGGTTTTACTCTAGTTGTTAAAGTCTCCTATTTCAAGATTCTTTTAATATCATTTAACAGCATATTCATGTGGTAGTCGTCAAATGAAGGAATGACATTTGTAACTAATTTGAAATTCTGATATTTTGTTCTTTATTATAGGTCATTTCCATAACAAAGAAATTTAGATTTTTAACCATATGGCATTTTATTTTTTCATCTTCTTGTATAAAACAAGTAAGTTAAGGACACTCAACTGATCTTACTTTCATGTTTTAAAAAATATTTCTACTATTATAGTTTTTAATAGATAACATCTTACCTTGTATTGTAAATATGAAGCCATTCTCTAAACTGTTTGAGATAATGTCTTGAGATAATAGGTTATCATGCAATTAAAAAATAATATAGAGAAATCCCTCGTAACCTTTACCTGTTTCCCCAATAGTGTTATCTTGCAAGATTATACTACAGTATCACAACCAGGTAATAACATTGGGATAAATTAAGATGGAAAATATTTTCATCATCTCAAGGATCTTTTATATCACTCTTTATAACCATAGTCTTCTCTCACACCACCACCCATTCCTTAAATTCTGGCAACCACTAATAAGTTTTCCATTTCTAAAATTTTTTTCAGATTGAGAATATTATATAAATGTAATCATATAAAATGAAGCATGTAGGGATTGGCTTCTTTCATTGAGCAGAATTCTCTGGAGATCCATCAGGTTTATAAATGTATCAGTAGCCTCTTCTTATTTTTTTCTGAGTGGTATTCCCTGTTATGGATATAACAAAGTTTGCTTAGCCATTCACCACTTGGAGAACATCTGGGTTGCTTCCAGCTTTTGGCTTTTAAGAATAATGCTGCAATAAATATTCTTGTACAGGTTTAGATGGAAACATGAATTTCATTTCCCTGGGATAAATGCCCAGGAGTGTAACTGTGGGACTGTATGATAGTTGCATGTTTAGTTTAAAAAAAAAAGAAAAAGCCAAACTATTTTCCAGAATGGTTATATTATTTTACATTCCTGCCAGAAATGTATGGGTGATCCAGTTGTCCACATTCTCTCTTGCATTAAGTGCTTTCACTATTTTTTACTTTAGCTATTCTGATAAGCATAGGATGATATTTCATTGTGGTTTAATTTGCATTTCCCTAACAGTTAATAATGTTGCACATCTTTCCAGGTGCTTATTTTCTATCGTATTCTTTTATTAAATGTCTTTTCACATCTTTTGCCAATTTTCTAATTAGTTTTTTTTTCATTGTTGAGTTTGAAGTGTTTCTTATATATTCTAGATCCTAGCATTTTGTTGGATATATGATTTTCAAATATATTTTTCCACTCTGTAAATTGTCTTTCATTCTATTACCAGAATATTTCAAATAGTAAACATTTTTTATTTTAATGCAATTTAATGTATAAGGCTTATCTTTTTATTAATCATACTTTAGATCTCAATTCTAAGAACTTGTTACCTGGCTCTAGATTCTAAAGTTTTCTCTTTATTCATTTATTAGCCTCATACTCTAATAATTTTGCATTTTGTGTTTAAATCTATGATTGACTTTGGGTTAATTTTATATAAGGTGTGATACTTGACTGAGTTGTTTGACCTATGGGTGTCCAGTTATCCCATTTATTGAAAAGACTATCTTTCCTCAATTGAATTGCCTTTTTTACCTTTATCAAAAATTAACTAAAAATATTGGTGGGATATGTCTGAATTCTTTGTTCTGTTTCATTGATCTATGTTTCTTTCTCTATGGTGTTACCACAAACTCTTGATTACTGTAGTTGTATAACAAGTTTTGAAATTTAGTAGATTGATTTTTTTCCTTTGTACTTATTTTTTTAATGATTTTGCTACACTTATCTCTTTGCCTTTTCATATAGATTTTATGATAAACTTGCCCATATGTACAAAAAAAAGTCTTGCTGGAATTATCCTAGCAATTGTATTAAATCTGCATTAACAATTTAGAGAGAATCAACATTTTTACTATGTTGAGTGTTCCAATCCATGAATAGAGAATGTCTCCCCATTTATTTATATCCTTCATTTCTTACAAGAGCTTCATGTAGTTTGCCACATACAAGTTGTAAACAAGGATTATTAGATTTACATTTAAGTATTTCATTTTTTATGTGGTTGTAAATGATACTGGATTTTTTATTTCAATGTGTATATGTTAACTGCCAGCATATATTAATACCATTTTTAAAGATTTAACAGATTTGGGAAACACCAGCAAGATCATAAACTAGGAAGCTTCAGGCCTTATTCTCCCACCAAAGCATTAAACAAACAACTTAAGACTAGTAGAAATAACTGTAGACATTCTAGAAGTGTGTCAAAGACCTACAGCAACAACAACAAAAAATGCCCAACCAAGAGAAAGCCATTTAAAATGGTAGTAAATTTTGTGAGATTTCTACTCAGACTTAACTAAACCATTCTCCATGATGGTTTGGCATGGTTTGGAGGAATTGAACCCTGCAGTGTATTAAAAAGATTAGAAACCAAGTAGGATTTATTCCTGGGATGGAAGAATGCCTCAGCATACTAAAATCAGTCAGTATAACACAGTAACAGAATGATGAAAAACAATAGCAAAAATGCCTCATCACCTGAATTGACGTTGGGAAAGCATTTGACAAAATTCAACACTCTTCCAGGATAAAAACAATGAACAAACTAAGAATAGAAGAAAATTACATCAATACCATAAAGGTCATATTTGATAAATTTTCAGCAAACATCTTACTCAATGGTGAAGAGTTGAAATATTTTCCTATAATCCTATAACATCAGCAACAAGACAAGGATACTTGCTTTTGCCACTTTTATTCAATGTAGTATGGGAAACCTTAGCTAGAGAAATTAGTCTATAAAAATAAAGAAAATTTAAATTGGAAAGGGAAAAATTCACACTATCTCTGTATGCAGATGATATGGCCATTTATGTAGAAAACTGTAAAGGCTACATTCACTCACACTTATTAGAGAAAATTTAGTAAAGTTACAGGATACAAAATCAACTCATAAATAATCAGTTACATTTATGTACACAAACTATGAAAAATATGAAAATGACATTAGGAAAGCAATTCCATTTACAGTAGCATCAAAAAAGAATAAAACATTTAGAATAAAACACTTCATTGGTTAAATGAATTTAACCAAGGAAATAAATAACTTGTGTACAGAAATTACAAATTGTTGTTGAAAAAAGTTAAAGAAGATGCAATCAAGTGGAAAGGCATCCCTTGTTCATTGACTGGTTGACTCAAATTCCATAAGATGTCAATACTACCCAAAGCAATCCATGATTCAGTTGAATCACTACCAAAATTACAATTACATTTTTTTTTGCAGACAAAAACCATCCTAAAGTTCATCTGAAGAGTCAAGGGAACCTAAGTAGCTAAAATCACTTTGAATTAAGAAGAACAAAGTCAGATGTCTCACATTTCCTGATTTCAAAACCTCCAACAAAACTACGGTAATTCATAGTACAAACTAGTGACATATAGATAGATAAATGATAGATAGATGATAGATAGATAGATAGATAGATAGATAGATAGATAGATAGATAGATATATCTCCCCCCAATGGAATAGAATAGAGATCCCAGAAATAATTCCTTACATATATATTCCAATGATTCTGATAAGGTTTATAACATAATTCTGTGGGGAAAGGACAGTCTTTTCAAGAAATGATTTTGGGAAAATTAGATATCCACATTGAAAAGAATAAAGTTGTACCATATACAATTTTTTTAAAAGATTTTATTTATTCATGAGAGACACAGAGAGTGAGGCAGAGACATAGGCAGAGGGAGATGAAGGCTTCCTGTGAGGAGCCTAATGAGGGACTCCATCCCAGGACTCCGGGATCGTGCCCTGAGCTGAAGGCAGATGCTCAACCACTGAGTCACCCAGGCATCCCACCATATACAAAAATTAATTTGAAATGGATCAAAGACCTAAATGAAAACACTAATACCATAAAACTCTTAGAAGAAAATATGCAGGATACCATCACGACATTAGACATGGTGATGATTCCTTGGCTATGACACCAAAAGCACAGGCAACAAAAATAAAAATAAATTGGGCTATGTCAAAATAAAAACTTTTGTGCATAATTGTACATTATCAACAGAGTGAAAAGGCAACCCATGGAAGAGAAAAAAATTGCGAATAATATATATGATAAAGATTAATGCCTAGAATATCAAAGAACTCTTATGACGACAAAGAAAAAAGAAAAGAAAAGAAAAAGAAAACAAACCCAAACCCCCATTTTAAAATGAGCTAAGCATCTAAATAGATGTTTCTAAAAGAAAAACTAGGGGATCCCTGGGTGGCTCAGCGGTTTAGCGCCTGCCTTTGGCCCAGGGTGTGATCCTGGAGTCCCGGGATCAAGTCCCACATTGGGTTCCCTGCATGAAGCCTGCTTCTCTCTCTGCCTGTGTCTCTGCCTCTCTCTCTGTCTCTGTGTCTCTCATGAGTAAATAAATAAAATCTTTAAAGGAAGAAATAAATAAAAGAAAAACTACAAATGACCAAAAGCATATGAAATGATGCTCAAAATAACTCATCATTAGGGAAATACAAATCAAAAGCACAAAAAGATACCACTTACCATGCATTAGGATGGTTATTATTAAAACACAAAACAAAACAAAAAACAGAAAGTAAGTGTTGACTAGAATGTGGAGAAATAGCAACTTTTGTGTATTGTTGATAGGAAGGTAAAGTAGTGCAATTACTAGGGAAAACAATATAGCAATTAATTCCTCAAAACGTTAAAACTGCAGCTTTACCATGTGATTCAGCAATTCTATATCTGAGTATACCCAAAGGAATTGAAATTAGAGATTCAGACAGGTATTTATGTACCCATCTTTAGAGCAGCATTATTCACATTAACCAAAAAAATGGAAGCACCCCAAGTTGCTTTCATTCACTGATGGTTGGAATAGATATACAATATGCTATACACATGCAATGGGATATCACTCAGCCTTAAAAAGAATGAATTTTTGGTACATGCTACAACTGGATAAACCTTAAAAAAGTTACGCTAAGAGAAATAAGACAATCATAAACGAATAAATTCTGTATGATTCTATTTGTATGATGTATTAGTCAGGGTTTTCCAGAGAAACAAAACAATGGCATATCCAGTAGGCTGGAGAGCCAGAGAAGAATTGATATTGCAGCTCAAATCCCAAAGCAGTCAAAAGGCAGAATTCCCCCTCCCTTGGGGCACCTCAGTCTTTTTTCTCATAAGGCTTTCCACTGATTGGATGAGAACCACTCATATTATGAAGAGTAATCTGCTTAACTCAAAGTCTAATTATTTAAATGTTAATCTCATTTTAAAAATACCTTCCTTCATACAAACATTTAGACTGTTGTTTGACCAAATATCTTAGTACTACATTGTAACCGTGTTGACACACAAAATTAATTATTCCAAGTTTATCTCTTATCAACTTGGCACCCATATACATTTCTTTAAAGAATACCTAATCTACAAATAAATACAATAACAAGGTCATACTTTCACCTAACATGATACAACAATCCTGTGTATAAGCAAAACACACTAAGCCTTTCAACAGAAATGAATGAGAAGTCCTTGGGTGATTTTTCACTCTCCCTTGATGTCCTGTAAGATTACAGGATTAATAAATGTTATGAAGTAAAATTAATGATATTTAACAATATTTAAAGTAAATTTTGCAATATTTAACTGTGAAGTAAAATTAACATCATTTAATGTCATGATGTTAAGTAAAATTGAATACTTAACAATAAATTTAACAATATATATATACTAAATATTTATATACTATAGAGTAGTGGTTCTTTACCTCGTGACATGACCTAAACCTTCATTCTTAAAGGGTATGGGACAAAAGTAGTTCTGCCTACATTGGATTACTCTATTTTTCCATTAACTTTCATCACAGGACATAGTGATACTAATGGGGAGCCTAAGGGATCTCCTGTACCTCTGTATGTCCTTTGTTACCTCCACTGTGGGGTTGCAGTTCATTTTCCCAGTGTTAGTCAGTGTCGCACACCCCAGCCAGCATTAGTAACTCTCTCCTTTGCTTGTTGATTCAGAGTTATAAGGAACCCAAAGTGACCAGGTAGCAGTCGTACCTTCCAGTTCAATAGAATCACTATGTCTCCTACTATAAATAGGCTTCCATTTGAAACTGAGGTGTCTAGGCTAGCAGAGTATAAGTCATGAAAACAGAAAGAAAGATTTTTCCTAGGGCCTTCCTAGCGTAAGACAAGTAATGCCACTCCCATTTCTACTCCTTTTCTCCTATGAATCTTGAATATTGGAGAAACAGCACTGTATATCAGAAGCTTATTCGGAACATCTACCAGCTCCTGGAGAACCTTGCCCCAGCCTTGCAAGATGTTGCCATCTATCTAGTACTATATTGAACCCCAAAGAGGCCATTCCACACTTCTATGGAGTCAGCTGCTTCAGGATGGTGGGGAACATCATAAGACCAACCAGTTTCATGAGCATTGGCCCCTTGCTGCAGTTCATTTTCTCTGAACAGTTTCCTGATCAGAAGCAATGTTGAATGGAATACCATAATAATGGATAAGGAATTCTGCTAATCCACAGATAGTAGGTTTTGTAGAAGCATTGTATGCAGGAAAAAAATGTTCAGTAAGAACAAAATGCTGCCCCTTCTGTGATGGAAGCAGTCCAATGTAATCAACCTGTATAGCTTCTTGAATCTATAGCTTTATGTCTTTTGTCAAAATGGGAAGTTCTTAACCATTATTTCCTCAAATACATTCATTTATTTTTATCCCCACCATCTTTTTCTCTAATGGCGTGAATGTTATTTTTTGTTGTTGCTGTAATTGCATGGGATTCTAGTCTGTTTTTTTTAAATTCGTTTTTCTCTATTGCTCACATTGGTTAATTTCTATTTTTCTGTATTCCTGCTTATTGATTACTTCCTTTTATTTCTTTGCTGAAGTTTTCTATTTTTATATTTGTTTCAAAGATGTTCATAATTACTCATTGAAGCACTTTCGTTGTGACTGGTTTAAAATAATGGTCACATAATTCTGCCATTATTGTCATCTTGATGATGGCATCTATTGATTATCTTTTGCATTCATTTTGAGATCTTGTTTCTTGATATAACAGGTTATTTCTCACTGAAACCAGCACATTTTGGGTATCAGAAGACCGGATCTTTTCTAAACTTTTTGTATTAGCTAGCTATTTGACACAAGTTCACCTGGAGGAAGGTGAAATTATTTTGATATTTCCAGGTAGACATAGATGTCTAGATTCACTGTTTGGCCTCTGCTATACTCAAGGCAATAGATCTTTCCATTGCCATTTGGCAGGAATTGGCTTTCTGGCTTAGTGTGTATTCTCTAGTGATACCACACTAGGGTTGTACTTGTAATCTCTAAGTGATGGTCAAAGACTAGACTCTGTGCTTTCTCTGATACCACCCTGGTGGGAGTGTTCAGCAGTGTTCAGTTATCTCATTATACTCTTGTGAAGATGTAATTTTAGTTTTTCTCCTTTATGAAAGTCCTTTTAGCTTTTTTTTTTAATTTTTATTTATTTATGATAGTCACAGAGAGAGAGAGAGAGGCAGAGAGACAGGCAGAGGGAGAAGCAGGCTCCATGCACCGGGAGCCCGATGTGGGATTCGATCCCGGGTCTCCAGGATCGCGCCCTGGGCCAAAGGCAGGCGCCAAACCGCTGCACCACCCAGGGATCCCTAGCTTTTTTTTTTAATATATATTTTATTTATTTATCCATGAGAGACAGAGAGAGAGAGAGGCAGAGACACAGGCAGAGGTAGAAGCAGGCTCCATGCAGAGAGCCTGACCTGGGACTCGATCCTGGGTCTCCAGGATCATGCCCTGGGCTGAAGGTGGCACTAAACTGCTGAACCACCTGGGCTGCCCAAAAGATCTGTTTTAAGAGAGAAAAAAAAAAAGAGCGTGCCTGAAGAACATCAAAGTGATTGTTAAGTGCTTTTTTACAGATAGGTATAGAATTTGGAGACGTTTTCAGCAATAACATCTCAGAATCAATAGCATTCATTAAGGTGTTTGAGCTTTGACATTTTAAAGTGGTTTTTTTTCCTCTTTAAGTAATCTCTCTGCCAAACATGGGGCTTGAACTCACAACCCTGTGATCAAGAGGCAAATGCTCTACCACCTGACCAGCCAGGCACCCCCTACACTTTTACATTTTATTTTAGTTCTAAGGATTTATTTATTTATTTGAGAGAGAGAGAGCGAGAGAGAGAGCTCACATGTGGGCATGGGAGGAGTAATGGACAAAGGGAGTAAGAGAATTTCCAGCAAACTCCCCACTAAGTGAGGAGTGGGACTCAAGGCCCAGTCTTACCATCCTGATATCATGATCTTGAGATCATGACCTGACCTGAAGTCAAGAGTTGGATGCTTAGCTGACTGAGCCACCCAGGCACCCCAAACTTTAACATTTTAAAGTTTATTGTTTTAGGGAAGGATATATATATATATATATATATATATAGAGAGAGAGAGAGAGAGAGAGAGAGAGAGACAGAGACAGAGAGAGAGAGACAGAGAGAGAGAGAGAGCGCTGTGTGGGTGAAGGAGGGGAGCAGGGGGAGAGGGAAAGAAAATACAAGCAGACTCCATGCTGAGTGTAGAGCCCAACTCGGGGCTTGATCCACCCAACTCTGAGACCATGACCTGAGCCCAAATCAAGAGATACTCAACTGACTGTTGGATTTGAAGAAAGAATTTCTGTCCAGAATCTGTGCCATTAACCTTTACATTCAAATACCTCTAAAAATTTGCTATATATTAATCAGTATGTTAAAAATTACTGCTTTTTTAAATCATATATTCTCACTCTTTAATGTTTTACAGTGAAAATCCTATGAGATTGTTAAGTCTTACCAAGTTTCAACTTTTCCACAGAAGCTTCCATGGTCTAAATTTAAAGTAATGTCTCCGTTGCTGATAGGTTAACACATTATTGTAATAAAATTTTACCTTATTATTAATATTCTATTTTGCCTTTATTGTATGTATTTTTAGATTCTATAAACTATATGATATTATTTTAAGTGAAAATTCTCTTTTTTAAAATATTTTAATTTTTTTATTCATGAGAGACAGCGAGAGAGAGGCAGAGACACAGGCAGAGGGACAAGCAGGCTCCATGCAGGCAGCCCAATGTGGGACTTGATCCCAGGACTCCAGGATCACACCCTGAGCCGAAAGGCAGACGTTTAACTGCTGAACCACCCGGGCATCCTTTAAGTAAAAATTCTTAATGTTGGTAAGAATGCAACTAACTCGATGATGGGATTATAAATTGGTTAAGTTACTAGGAAAAAAAATCATTTTAACAAAATTCATAGAACCTCCAATGTGTTATACCCTTTATACTGCTAATTTTAAATTTTGGTAATATTTCTAATCCTATTCTGGAATGTAATCACAAGGAAATGGGAAGTACAGAAGAATTTATACATAACCTATACATTATAGTATTATTTCTAATAGTGGAAAATTGAAAACAATCAGAATATTAAGCTAAAAAGAAAGAACTAAGTTACTCCTCATTTTTGTTACTATTCTGTCATTAAAAACATTGCTAACAGAGATCATTAATATCATGAGAAATTAACAATGCTTTCTAAGTAAAGTTATGCAAGATGTTTATGACAGGTACTCAATATTTTTTCAACTGTCAAAAATATTTTAGAACAATTATTAAAAGTCAAAACCATTAATCAATTGTGTTTTCATCAGGATTAGCTCATGACTTGAATATTGACTTGATTTTTTCCAGATGAGGTGGCTTGCTTTTTCCATGTAGTTGCATGCTATAGTATTTATTGAAATTTTTAAAGTATCTCTTAATCCTCTTTTAAACAACATATGTGATACTAGGAGTAGGAGATGAATCTACGTTTTTTTTCTTTTTTTTGATATCTTCAGTTCCCAATAAGAATTGGTCATACAAAAGTTGTTGAATGAATATACTTTGAATGAAGTTAATTTAGTTATTTGCTATAAGACTTCATTGAAGAGATATCTATGGGCTGCCTCAGCCTTCTAGAAAATGTTAAACCTCTCATGATAACTAGTCTAACAACCACCAATAATAGAATGAAAGATTTCATTATAGCCAATTATTAGTTCCTTTTCCTTTTCACAACATACATTCTGCCCATACTTATCAAAGGGCAACTATCAGATCTACATCTCTCAACACTTCCTTAACCTAATGGTAAGCACAAAATACATGCCAAAGTAAAATGTAGGTCACAGTTGATGCTTCAAAATGTGTCTTAGAATATTAGAAAAACACATACTTCTGAAACCATGAAAAAAAAATTAAGGAGAAACATTTTCATCACTTCAGATGTTTATTCTTAATTCTCTGTACATAAAAAGGACACAAATGTATTCCTTATAATAAACTTTGTTCCTCCCTCATCTATTTTCGGAAAATCTATTCCATTTCTTAAAAATCTGATACAGTTTTAACCATCTGGGCCTGATATTTTCTTTGTGGGAATAATTTATGACTTTAAAAAAAATCTGTCTCTTCAGACGTTCTATTTCTTTAATTTTGGGTGTTTACTGGGAATTATCTATCCTATTCAGGTTATTGAACTTATTTGCAAAAAGGTGTTTATAATATTTTTCACTTTATCCTTTTTTTTTTCATTTTTTACGTTTTGTATTTAAAGTCATATATAAGATTACATTATTCCTGCATCTTCTCAATTGTTTCTTCCTTATATTTGCCCTTTTCCTTTCCTACTTTGCAAGATTTGGCTTTATGTTCAAGGAACATTTTGTGGTTTTTGTCCAGTTTTAGTCTAGTGATAACCACCTTGCCTGGGTGAACGCTCACACGGGCAGTTGTGCCAACTGCCGTCTCTCCTGTGCTTGTTCAATGTAGAAGATGTATTTTTTCCTATAAACCCGGGGTACTCTACCAGTTTGCTGATTTGTAGTGTCCTCATACAACCTATACTTCATCTTCCTTTTGGATGGGCATAGATCCAACATTGTACTTCTATCTCAGCTCTTCAGAAAGAGAGGAAGACAATCTTCCTGTGATATTGGGAAGACTTAAATATCTTTTACAGTTCATGCTGTCAGAAGTGACAAAGGGATTAAACATCATTTTGGCTACTGGTTTTTCAGCAATGGCTGCAAAAGGGAAGAGCTTGCTTTATTCTTTAAATGTCTTTAAGGTCTATGATAATATCTATCCCCTCTTTATTTCCTATTTTCTTTTTACTCTCTTTGTTTATTTTTGAGTCTCTATCAAGTCATTTAATTTTTAAAAACTTTTCAAAGTACCAAAAATTTTGTTCTTCTGCATTTCCTCCAACACTTGGTATGGTCCATCTTTTTAATTTTTGCCACTCAAATGAATGGTAATAATTAATTGCACTGAGCGTTTTTTTTTTTTTTTGTATGTTTGATTGCAATCCATATATCTTAAAACCGCAAGTAATGTTTAACAAGAAGATAGCAGTACACAAGCATGTTGATTTAATTAGAAGAAATTATTTACCAAAATAAGATAGATATTAAATACAGAAATATTAAAAGTTCTCAACCAAAGCAGTCAATTGTATTACTTAGAGAAACAGAGAATGATGGGGAGAAAAACAGAGAGAAATATTGGATATATATAATAGATTTATTACTTTGTTGAAGTGCTAAAGGGAGGCTGCCTAAGTTACCTTAATATAAATTACCTTGATATTTGTGTATATGTATATGCTAAAATGTGTTTTATTAATAATTCACATTAATAATAGTCATTTGCATGACTAATCTATTATGTTTTATCTTCTATCTGGAATAGTTCACCTGTGAAACCTTGCTATAATGAGACTATGCTGACACTGTTGTTTTGTTTTGTTTTGTTTTCCATTTCATTTCCAGGTAGTTTCTTGTTCATCTTTTTATTTATTAACTACTTCCCTAAGAACCTAAATTCATTTATTCCTAAAATATTAGACTTTCTACAACTGAAATAAACTCTAAGTGGTTGTAACTTAAGAACTTAAGTTCTTATAATTTTTTTGTACAAGATTTTAATGTTAATGTTAATTATGGTATTTATTTTTCCATAGGCCAACATTGATTTCAGCCCAGCCACTTTTCAAATTTCACCTTAAAACAGGCCTTTTCAGGAACACTGACAACTGCATGCCCTGTGGAGATGAGGTAAGTCTCAGGAATTCATAAAACGTGGCTTCATATCTGAACTGTGCTTCTGAGCGACTTGAAAAGGATAAGCAACTGATGGGCCATGTGCCTTGTTGATAGCAGGACTTACTTGGTTTCCTGTTGTTCCCCACTAAGCTCTTAAATCTCATTATTCTGAAGGACTGTGGAGAGGGATTAAGTATGCCTGAGAGAGGCAGTGGTAAATTAGAGGGCAAAAATAGAAAAATCTTATATTCTTGCACTATTGGTGCTTGATGTTTCCTGGAATATTGATGAATTTACTCAAATTTATTGACTAATGATTATCTTTCCTTAGGTCTTTAGCCTTATCCCTTCATGATACATTTTCTCATTTGGTTCACTGTTCAATTTCTAGGATGTCCAGTGACCTAATTAAATCTTAGACAATAGGCTATTTTCTCCTTCCTCTAAAATACAATTGTATATTGATATTAATAGTTCATCTATTACTTTCTGGAATAACACAAAATAAACCTGGACTCCTATTCATGTAGAACATCTTAAGTGATACCAATGCAGTGATCAAATTGCCCTCTAGGTCTTCTTTTCAGACTAAATATGACCTGTTTCTTCAAATTTTCTTAACCCAGCATGATTTCCTGCAATTAGGTCACCCTTTCTGAGAGTATTCCACTTAGTCACTGTCCCTTCCAAAATATATATGAAGGGTTCCCTTCTCTCCATATCTTTACCAATGTTTGTTATCTCTTGCCTTTTGATGACAATAATTTCAATAGGTTTGAGGTAATGTCTCATTGTGGTTTTGATTTGCATTTCCCTGGTCATTAGTCATACTGAGCATCTATTCAATTCCTCTGCCCATTTTTAAACAAGACTTTTTTTTTTTTTTATTGACTTGTATGAATTCATTATATATTTTGGATATTAATCCTTTATTAGATATTTGATTTCCAAATATTTCTATTTCATAGTTTTCTTTTTATTTTGTTGTTTCTTTTGCTATGTAGAAGTATTTTAGTTTGATGTGTCCTGCATATTGATTTTTGCTCTTGTTGTTTGTACTTTTGGTGTCATGTGAAAAAAAAAATATTGCAAAGACCAATGTAAAGGAGATTTTTTCATTTTTTTCCCCTCTAGGAATTATATGTTTTCAGGTTTTATGTTTAAGTGTTTAACCCATTTTGGATTAATTTTCTGAGTGATATTAAATAGGAGTCCAATATCACTTTTCTATAAGTGGGTATCCAGTTTTCCAAACACCATTTGGTGAGACTGGCCTTTCCCTATTTAATATTCTTGGCTTTCTTGTCAAATAGTTTACCATTATTCATTATCTCCCACATAAGGAAATAACTTAAGTGTTCATCAACAGATGAATGAATAAAGACGCACACAATGAACTATTATTCAGCCACGAGAAAGAAGGAAATTCTACCATTTGCAAGAACATGGATGGTACTTGAGAACATTATGCAAAATGAAATAAATTAGGCAAGAAAAACAACTATTGTATGATATTACTTTTGTGTGATCTTAAGAGTTGAACTCATGGAAATAGAATAGAATGGTGGTTATCAGGGGCTGGAGGAGCATGATTGAAGAAGTGGGGAGATGTTGGTCAAAGGGTACAGACTCCCAGTTATAAAAGAATAAGTTCTGGGGATGTAATTCACAGTATTGAATTGACTGTGACTATAATTAATATTATTAGGTTACATACTTGAAAGTTGCTGAGAGAGTAGACCTTAAATGTTCTTACCACAAAAAAGAAATGGTAATTTTGTGATGAGATGGAGGTAAAGGTAAGATAATAATCATTCTGCAATTATATAAGGGTATCAAATTAACAAGTTGTACATCACTTATAAACTATGTCAATTAAAAAAAGATATATGTCAATTATAGCTCAAATGAAGTGGGGGGAAATTATATATGAACTATTCAAGAAATACTTCAGATAAGTTCTTCAAAATACCAAGTAAAAAGAATACATATGGGGAAACAGCACCACCAAGCAGTTGGTTTATTGGAAGTAAACAATCAAAAAAGATACTTAAGGATTGAGACATTTGACAGGCTTATTGATTCTTAAAAGCAGTGCATTTCTGAGAAAAGTAGCCTCAGTAAGGCTTTTCAGTATCTGAGAGTGCTCCATTAAGAAAGTGGGAGATGCTGCTAGCCAGCCCGCCCCAGACTGGGGACAGGTCTCAGCGAGGACCCTGCCCATGCTCAGAGGCGCTGTCCTCTGGCTCCAGGGTGGTGCTTCCTGGGAGAGGGGTGGGTTGGGGCTGGATAGTGTCCAAGCACCTGCTAAAGCCCGAGCCCAACCCAGCTGCGCCCCGTCTGACCAAAGCTCTAATAAAAACACTTCCACCCCCCCCAAAAAAAATAAAGTGGGAGATGAACTAAAACTTCAAAGATGAATAGGTTTTCATAATGACTTACAGTGGTACTTAGTAATAAGGAACTATATTTCAAATAAAATAATCCTACTCAATGTCCCTTCTGTTTGATGTTTGTACAAGTGAAAAGGGAGGAGAGTCTGAATTGGCATGTGGCAGCACAGCAGGTGCTAAACAAACACAACACATTGTGCTCTTGTACGAAATATCATGAAGAAAACACCTTCTCCTACTTTCCATATGCATACAAATGTATTAAATATGGACTCCCTACCTATACAATATAATAAATTAAGTCCCACATTTTAAGTATATACAAGTATAGGTATGCATACATTTATACTTTCATGTATAGGTTTATATTTTTAATAAAATGATCAGTGTGGAATTTCACATGCTTGTATGAAATTTTATAGTGGGTTTTATGATAGTTAAGTAATTAGTCAAATAAATCTTCCTCAAAATTATTGTACACTGTAAAGTTTCCTGTGATATAAAAAATAAAATGTTAATGATCCATGAATTTTCAAAGAACAAATGCAGCATACAAATTATATTAAAATGTTAGCACTTTTATTTAAAAAAAAAAAATCAGTGAGTCCAAGGAAACCTAATGACAAAATATAAAAATAGTTTTTATTATTCTAGAATCGGGACAATAGTATCAGATACGTAACATATTGGTTAAGTGATAATGATACTCTTAGGCTTGTTATTTAGGAAAACTTGCAAAGCAAGGAATATACTACATATTAATGCAAGCAGCCATCTTTTGTCTATAGTAATGTTCTTGAAAGGTTGAATTATTTGCGTGGAAACTATCAGGACAATTCAAGAAAATTATTTGAATTATTTCAATGAATGAATGTTGGAGTTTATTTTAAATGCTTACTGCTTGCAGCATTTGGGGGATTTCATATCTCTGGAATATAAAGAAAGTTCTGGCATTTTTTTGTCATTTATTGTTACTTCATGTGTGCACAGATTTCCAGAAGGAAAAGACCAAAATCTGGTCAAATGGTTGAAAATGATGAGCAAGAGTGAAAGTACATCCTCATCATCTCAAAGAGAGTAAGTCTTTTTTAAACTGACATTTAGGCAATCTGAACTTCATATACTCCATGGGGAAACTGACAATTTCTTGATTGATGAGGAGGAGTTGGTGATATAGAAATAACTGTTGCCAAGTTCCAGCCAATAATTCCAATATATTTCTTTCATTCTTAATAAAATTTCAAAACCTGAGATGTTGTAATAAAGTAATTGTAGCATGGTTCTTGGATGATGGAAAGAACTTGAGTGAATATCCTTTAATAAGTGTTTTTTCTTGCCAGATTTTTAAAATAGTGTTTTTAATATATATATATGTGCTTGCTGATAAGAAAAATGCTAAATTTCTTCATCCTTTAATAGTTTACGTATTGACTCATTCCCCTCTCTACTACCACCCAATAGTTAACTTTTAGCGGTCTGTTAGTCATTAGTGATATTTTCAGTAAATTAAATCTATCTATAATTAATTTTTTTTCAGTTGAATTATTTTGATGTTTCAATTTCCCCCTTCAAGATTTTAGTCAAGTGTATTTGATGTATTTCACTGTATTTCACTGTTCCTGTGTTTTTAAAACAAACACTAATGAGAAATTAAAAGTAGCTGTAAAAACTCAGACTCAATTTTCTCAGTCACTGAATTCAGTGCAGTTAAAGCTAACAAATAGTTTATTATATTGTGGTCAACATTATGGTAGAATATTCTCATTGATGGATATAAATTTAGCATATTCCCCCACTAACATTTTGTTATGTTCCAAAAGCTGCCTGCAAAGAAGTTTAGCACTTTGAAATGCAGATTTTTAAAATTCCTCTTATAAACAATACCTTACAAGTGATTAATTGTTGAAGCAAGTTCACAAATACTATTTACCATAATGTCATAGAGAAATATATTGACTGCAACATTTCTATTGTTAGTAACCACAACTCATAACCTAGTTTCTATGGAAAGTATATTCAAAATTCCGTCAGGAAATGCAGGTCTATTTTCCCCAAGTAAGCAATGGGAATGGGAACTCCTGGGGTTGTTTTAGCAGTAGGAAAGAGATTCCAGAACAAGCTTCCACAAGGTGACGTCTTTAGATGAAAAGATATTGGACAGCAGAGTATTGGGGTTGCAAGAAGTATGGCTCATTTAGTGTAAAAACACACACACACAAAAACTCTAAATGAGAATTCTTAAGTGTTATTGTATATTGACATCTTCTGTTGCTCTCTGGCTGCCTAGAACCACACTGTTGGGTCAGCCTTTTACAGAGAGAGCCTCACATTCCAAAATATTTACTCCAAATTACTATCATAAAAACTTGCATTCTTCCAGAGAAGATGCTTTAGGATAATGTTTTGAGAAGAGACTGATAAAAGAAATTCACAAAAATATTTGAGGGCTAATAGTCTAATCTTGTCTTTCACACACTTTAGTCTGTATCTGAATGATAATTTCACAGTGGAGTTTGTACTTATAAAAGGACTTCCGTTAGCACCACTAAAAAAACTGTAGCATTAATATATGTAGCTCAGTTATGTACAAAGGCCATTATAATCCTAAAGTAATATAGGGTGATGCCTTGTAAAATAAAGAATGAGAGAGAATTCAACACTACTATCTTAATGGTCATTGATAAAAATCTATGTCTTGAATCCTAATGCCTTTAGTCATAGAAGGGCATGATATTTTGGTTATCTTGAATAAGAATACAATCAATTACAAAAATGGTAGAAACGAAACTGCTTGTGTTTATTTTCTGAACAAGATGATGGAACTGATAAAGATTTATTTAGTTTAATATATTTATAACTTGTAATATTACTGACATTAAGTATTTAATTTTTTTTATAATGCCTCTGCATGTAGAATTTTACCATATCTTCCAGGTTTGGGAGGATGGGTAATATCTTTGATTCATTTAATAATCATTTTGAGTTTCTTTATGAATTCACTTATTGTGTATATATCTGTTAATATACAGTATTTTAGCATCAACTTTAATAACTACTTTCCTAGAAAATGGTAAGAAATATTTCTTGTTTTCTTACACTATTTATAAAATTAGAGCTAATATTTATATAGTGCTTAACATGCTCCTGGCACTGCTCTATGTTCTTTAACATATAAATGTATGAAATCTTTATAGCAATCCTATGTGATATTACTATCTCCATTTAATAAATGAGAAAACTGAGGTACACTATTTAAGTAACTTGGCCACGACTACACAGCTAGTAAATGTAGAAAGTATTATGTAATTCATCTATTTTTACCAAAGATATTTTGCGGTGTTTAGGCATAGGAAAATATTCAGGATGCTTTTAAAGTCATCTACCTTGAGAAGGTAGTCTATCTGGAGGGATGGTGTTCTTAAATACCAAAACACAGGGGTGCCTAGTTGGCTCAGTCACTTTAGTATCTGGTGTACCTTCAGCTCAGGTCATGATCCTGGGGTCCTGGGCTCCAGTCCTACATCAGGCTCCCTCTCACTGGGAATGCCTGCTTCCCCCTCTCCCTCTGACCCTCCCCTCTGCTATGCTCTCGCTCTTTCTCTCTAAAATGAATAAAATAAAAAATATTTTAAAAATACCTAAACACAGAGAAAACAAATATGTAATCACAATGTTTTTCAGTGTTCTGTGGTCAATTACATGACATGGAACAAATAAGAGACAAGCACTAATGAGAAATTAAAAGTAATTTAGTAATTTAGTAAGCATGGCATTGCTGAATATTTTCAAGGAAGGGGAATTATAATTTGAATGAAGTGTGGAGAATGACTTGTCAGGCAGTAGTGATAACTTGCAGATATTCAGAGAATTAATGATAGCAAGATGAAATTAGTGGCAAGTAGCAAGAGAGAAATTAGGGAGCATTTGGAAACTAGAATTGCACATGTAGTTTGTAAGATATTGGCACGAGGTAGGAAATGGGGCACGGAATAATTATACATAGGTTTCTGGGCTAGGTGTTAGGGTAGTTGCTGTTGATAATCATTCATTTAGACAAAGTGAAAGGAAAAAGCACCAGCACTGGCAAATTTGGGCTGGAGGATAAATGACTTCAGATATGGACATACTGATTTGAGTTATAATGTAGGAGATTTTGTATATGTGATGGCATAGGGACAAGTTGGATTCTGCTGTGATTATTATACTATAATTAGATTTTTAATGAAATTAGAATTTTTAAAAAATCTGAATTCAAATCAGAGTAGTATAGAGTTGATTTTTACAAAAGTTCTTAGATTTATGTGACAAAATGGTGATTTATTGATTGTGTACTTCAAAGAAAGTTTGTTTTATAATATTTAAAAATGATTGTCTAATGTCTGACATTTTAAAAAATAAATTTTGCATTAGAGCCTCTGTGAAACTTTCTTTTGCTCAGGGTGTGGGTTTGTCTGGTCCTCAGGGCACTCCATGGGGCTGCCCCCAAATCTCCTCAACAGGTGAGCAAGTGTCCACTCCTGGCTTGACTACAAAAGGTGGACCAGGGCAGCGGCCCTCAACAGGCCTCTCTATCTATAGTGCAGACAAGAGACCATGGAAGGGACCTTGGGCCAAGGCATTGAAGGACAGATGGTCAGCAGCACTTTAGGTTAGATAAAGAAGGATATTTCCTTAGTGTGGATTGCTGCCTTTAGTAAAAACATGTCCATTTGGCATTCACTCCACCAGTTGTGAAGAGACTGCTGGGATAGAAGAAATCATGTGGATGAGCAGGTAGGACAACAGAATGGGAAAAAAAAGTGGTTTGAGAAAGCAGTTAAATGTCTGGCAGAGAAACTAAAGAAAACAGGACAATTAGATAAGCTTGAGAAAGCCATCACCACTCAAAATTGTAATACTAAATGTCTTACCATACCAAGCACTTGCTCTGAAATTCAGAAACTGAGGACACCCATTGTGATAGATCGGTGGGATAAGACAGGCCTTCACAGCTTCTTTGAGCAAACCAGGTCTCCTGATGGTTGTCTTCAAGTATCCCATTGAAAAGGACAGCTGCATTTATGTGTCGCTGACCGTGGTACTGGCCTGATCTTCACAGGCATCATGAAACCAAAGCAATTGTAAACTGTGAATGTGCTTTTAATCTTTAAAAAGATCTGAAGTATGTTTACACTTTGCTATTACCAGAGATTTGAGACACAAGTTTTGCTTCCAGTATTGAAATCCTAATAGAACTGTCACCTCTAGATGATTATACCTGCTCCATTCCTGGAAATACTAATTTCCTAGTGAGAACCGAGCCACAGAGTAATTACACCCCAGAAACTCCATCTCCTGGATGTATCATGGAAATTGGATAAAACATGATCAACAGATGAACGGATATAGGATCTTCAGCAGAACTATCTCCTACTACTTTTTCTGTGTTAACCATAGTTTGAATTTGCAGCCAGTTACTCATTTAGGTGTTCAGTAGCATATTATGAATTAAACCGGAGGGTTGGAGAGAATTTTCAGGCATCACTGCTCTCACTCAGTGTAGATGGCTTCACAGATCCATCAAACCCAGAAAGGTTCTGCATAGGGTTATTCTCTAATATCAACCAAAATGTGACTGTAGAAATGACAAGAAGACATACAGGAAGAGGAGTGTGCTTATATTAGATAGGTGGGGAATTTTTCACCGAGTGCCTAAAGTGATGCTGTAGTCTTTGCAGAGCCCCAAGTATCCTCAGAGATAGAGCTAGCACCCTGCAACAGCATAAAATTCCACCAGGCTGCAGTCTGAAGATCTTCACTAACCAGGAATTTGCTGCTCTTCCCGCAGTGTGCTAATCAGAGTTTTGAAGCTGTGTATCAACTAGGATGTGCATCCTAAGAATGAGCTTTGTGAAATACTAGGAAGCAGAATACAGAAGGCACATGGTAACGAACACTCACCAGATTGTGTTAGGGAATGACTGCATAAGAAGGTTTCCAGAAGGAACTGTCCTCTACAAAGATGCCATGAATGTGGTGCTTCAGACGGAGACTTTATCTTATGCAAGGTCAGGCCTAAACAGTATGGATTCCTCCTTTTGTCCCTTGAGAAAGGGCGGCCTAGCCTCAGATAATATGTAAACAACCTCTAAAGTAGATTGGGATGAAAAACAGAGGGCGTGCTTTGTCTGCTTTTGCCTGAGAACTGAATAAATACAGCCTGCAAGGGCAAGAGCTTGCCCTTAGCCCTAGAGGCTTTGGGACCCCCACTGTGTGTTCATTCATTCATAGCCATGCAGCACCAAGGGGATTAACTTCATCTGAATGGACCTCTACAGTGGTTGGACAAAGTATTAGCTCACATATGATCCCTTTGTTACAGAGAACTTGGTTCTTGTCTCACAGAGTCAAAGAACGAATCTTGAGGACACAGGGGCATGTGTAAAGGATAGAAGCTTATTAAGTAAAGATACAGAGAAAGCTCTTAGGAGTGAGAGGGATCCCGACAATGTTGCCACTGAGGGCTTGTAGGGTTGGTCTTTTACTGAAAGCCTGATCAGGGAACCTAAATCCTTTTAAAATATCCATTGATATCACCATTGAGTAAGGACTAGTGATAACATCGTTAATGGCTTCTTCCTTTTTAGAGTCTGATGATTTTTTTGGTTACAGTAGGTGTTAGAACAAGACACCCTCCTCACCCACACCTTAGGGCAGTGTGGTCTGGCTTGTTCTCTTATCTCTGGTTTCCAGACACCTCAGCATTTTGGGGATTTTTGTGAGCCTGCTTCCATGGCTGCTTACCTAGCCCTGCCTAGCCTAATCTGTCCGTAACTCACCTTCAGGTATGTTGCTTAAGCATGTCATCAAGCTTTATTGCCAATCAAGTCCCATCAAAAGGCTAAATGTAGCAACTCTTTTGTCATAGTGTTTGTCATAGCCCCATGGGCTGTTTACTGTCTAAAAACTTAAAAGAGGAAAAAGCACTTAAAGTCCCACCAATTGAAGCACCTTGTAGAATAGGTTTTCTGCGTTTGAATATTAAATAGGAAAATTCGTTTCTGGAAATACTCTCCTGTACAGGAGGAAGAGGAGATTTTAAAGACACGCTGATGTCTTCTTGGGCATTGTGGAGGCTGAGAAAATTAAGGCCATTTCACCTCAAGTTCAGCATTAGCACAAGTACAGACATCTCAGCCCCTCCACCCCCCCCAATGCCCCCCCCCCCCCCCCCCCCCCCGTGCTTAATGCCCTTGAAAGCCCCATATCAGAATGTAAACAGACTTGAGAAAATCCTCCACCCCTTCTGGAGGTCCCCTAGACCAGCCGATAAAACTAAGCTGGAAACCACCTTGGGGTCCAAGTCCCTGCTCCGTTGTGTTGGCTGTACTTGGACCCAAGCTTGAGCTTGTAAATAAACGCTCGTGTACTTGCATCGGTGTGGGCTCCTCGGTGGTTTCTCGGATTCGCAATCTTGGGCACAACACCTTTTACCAAAAATATTTTTTTTTTTTGGAGGGAGCAGATAAAAATAAAATAATAAAACAAAATAAAATAATAAAATAAAATAAAATAAAATAAAATAAAATAATAAATAAAATAAAATAAAATAAAACAAAACAAAACAAAACAAAACAAAATAATAACATCTTCCAACAAGAGAATTCTATCAGTCTTCAAGCAAAACAAAAACACTAATCTATTAATCTATTATAGTAATCTATTTACTGTGTTAAGTGGACACACTTGTAAAAAATAATAATGCAAATATATTGATATGTTAGAAAACAAATAAAAATTCGAATTAGAAATTAGAAAATAAGGCATTTCATCTGGCTGTCTTACTGATTACTTACTGCCAATAAGAATTTTCCCTGTTATTGAAGTCTGCCTGACTTTGCCTGTAGAGAGTTTATACAAATTTATACATTTGCAATCTTTCCATCTAAAAAACAAAAATAAAAATCTGTAAGATGACAAATATATTATTTTCTCTTAAATCAAATTTCTTCTCATAGTTTTAGAATTATGTACCAGTTTGGTATTTAAAGTGAGACACATTTAGAAGCATCAACTGTAGCCTACATTTTATTTTTGGCCTATAGTTCCTATTTCCTGTTATCTTAAGAAAGTGTTGAATGATACACATATCTGATAGTTGCCCTTTGATAGCTGTGAGCAGAATCAATGTTGTGAAAGTAGGGGAACTAATAGATTGTTATTAATTTTTTCATTCTGTTATTGGGTGTTTATTAGATTAGTTATCATGAGAAATGTTTAACAGTTTGCCCAAGCCTGAGGCAGCTCATAGATATCTTTTATTGAAGTCTTATAACATATATCTAAATTAATTTTATTCAAAATCTATTCATTCACCACCTTTTGTATGACCATTTATTTTAATCTGGAGCTAAAAATATCTTTGAAAAAGAGTGATTTTTCTCACTCCCATCCCCAGTACCACCATGTGGTTTAAGAGATAAATTTTCAATACAATACCTTTAAAAATATATGATTTTGGCTTAGTAATCAGAAATTATAGTTTTAAAGTTTAGCCAAAGAATTGGAATATATTAAGAAATCGAGGTAATAATTGCCCCTCTGAGACTTTATATGAGACACCTCTGAAATATAAATATATTTTTAATAGAGGTTCAATGCACAAAACAATCTAAAATGTGTTATTTACCATTAATCTGTTAATAAAAAATGAGGAAGTTGATTAATAACATTATAAACATGACCTTAATGAAACTAGAATTAAATAAAATATCCAATTAGTTGCATTAGCTTGCTAAAAGAAATTCTCCTGTGTGCCTTAGAAAATGTAAAAAATTGGAAACATTTGAATGATATATTATCATTCTGTTGATGGTTTGAAATTTTAGTGGTAGTAAGAGTATAATCTGATCTTTGTGACCACTCGATTGGTCAGATCTTGTACATGATACCATTCTCCTTGCAGATGAAATTGAAAATGAATGTCCAAAATGATGCATTTTATTTTCAGTGCAAGACATCAGAAGGCTAGTAGCTACTATATCCTAATAGCTGTACTCCAAATATTGAAAGGAAATTCCACATTACCACATTCTGTACAGTATCCAGAACAAGCAAAATATATGATTTATGCACATTTATAACATAATCCAAATAAGCCTATTTCTCCACTGATACATGGAGTTTACCATGGTTAGTTTGGAACAGTAAGTTTATTTAAAGGACTTACTTTTTAATTTCCACTTTTTAAGTTCCACTATGGAACTTTCCAGTTCCATAAAGCTAGGGAACATATTTCTGTAATGTATCACAAATAGTGCCTTCACAATCTAGCTAATCTGTACTGTGCTTTTTCTACTTTGTCATTCTTGTACCTTATGTTGACTACAAAGCAAGGGTGTATACTTGTCCTCTGCAACTTCCCTGAATGTTTTGTCAATAAGAATGTTATTCAAAATTTAGGAAAATGATAATTTCCTAAGACGTGAAATTGCAGTATGCTTATTTGTTACTATATTTTAGGTTGTATCTTTCTTAGAAGTCTCTTGCATATATGACAGAAGGGGGACAAATTATAACAATCATTTTGAGTATGTATTTCCTTTCCAAAGATATTTTCCATTTTCAAGCACAGGAAAATATGCAGCATATTTCCAAAATCATACAGCAATAATTTGAAAAGGATTTTAACTTTGCAGTTTAAAGAAGTAGTGTATTTGGCTAAGATGGAATGTGCAACTAGATTTAATACTTGTGTTTCTATCATTTAGTTCTATTATTTCCTTTAAACTCTGAAAATATATTATCCTTCTGTATCTTGTATGATCATGAAGAGCTCAACCAAGATGAACTGTAGCAGTGGACGCGTGTTAAAAATTAACCTTACCCAAAGAGAGATGAACTTTTGTCCTCATTTTCTAGAGGGTGATCTCTAACTATTTGGGATATCTTGCCTGATAAAATGCCTTTATCGGCCTGGGGGCCTGGGGACATGTCTGATAGTGTATACTGGTATTTATTGTGGGAGCTTTGGACCTCTGGAGAGGCTAGACTTAGGTCAGCCATATGGGCATGTCTATATGACCAAAATCCAATTAAATTCTGGATACCATGGGGCACCTGGGTGGTGCAATTGGTTATGTGTCAGCCTTCAGCCCAGGTCATGATCTCAGGGTCCTGTCTGGAATCAAGCCCTGCATCAAGCTCCCTGCTAGACCAGAGTCTGCTTCTCCCTCTCTGCCCCTCAGCTCCTCCTCTCATACTCTATCTCTTTCAAATAAATAAAAATCTAAAACCAAACCAAAACAAAACAACTCTGGATACCAGGACTTGGATAACTTTCCTTGTTGACATATTCCATGTATATTGTTAAACCTGAATCCTGGGAACTGTTACCATTGTTCACAGCTCCACTGGAAGAGAACTATTAGAAGTTTTAAACTTGGAAATGTCCTAGACTCTATCTCATGAACCTCTTCCTATAATTTGTATCTTTTCACTCTATTAGTTCCTGTGAATATAATAGCTTTTAGTGAGTTCTGTGAATCTTGAGTAAATTAACAAACTGGAAGGTGGTTTTGGGTACCCCCAGACTTGTAGTTTGTGTGAGAAGTGAAGATGGCTTTGGTGACTCTGAAACTTCGTATAATTAAATATTTATCTCTTTAAAATTTGGTTTTGGAGTAGAGTAGTAGTTAAGAACAAGTTTCTAAGGCAGTTGGTGTGGGTCTGGGCTAATAGAGAAGCTGACAAAATCTTGTGAAGATTACATAATTTAATGTTTTAAAGCACCGAGAAGAAGGATGCCTGGGTGGCTCAGAGGTTGAGCATCTGCCTTTGGCCCCACATCAGACTCCCTGCATGGAGCCTGTTTCTCTGTCTATGTCTATGCCTCTCTCTCTCTCTGTGTCTCTCATGGAAAAATAAATAAAATCTTAAAAAAAAATAAGGCACTTAGAACAGTTCTTAAAGAAGATTAAGCACTGCGTAAATATTAGCTCTTGTCTTAATTCTTTGACATAAATAAAATCCTTTAAGTAGGACTTTAATATAGCCAGTACTAGTTAAAGAAATGTATACACAGTCAGTCACTGTTAAAATCTTAAGTGACTTTTGATTGACTTTGGCCAACTGCCATAGAGCCTGTACGCATCAGTCTCCTCCATTTACTCTTTAAATGAAGTGATTGCATTTTCAATTCATGGTAGTATGTTCTAGAATCTCCTTTCCTGTTGATGTGATCAAGTTTCTATTCTAGAACCTGCCAGCCACAGATCTGAGGAAATCTATTTTTCTGGATCTTTTCCTATGGTAATGAGCCAAACATTAGTATCTTCAACTAGGAGAGTTATTTTCTGTCCAACTTCTGAACATTCTCAGAAACTCATTTTTTATTCATATAAAATGATATATTGATTTAATCTGTAATCTATTTGTGCATGATAGGTGCACTGAATCTTCACTCCCACCTATTAATATCCTTAAAATGCTTGATAATCTTTACATGATGAATAAATTCAGTACTTAGAAATCTAATGATGCCTCCTGAAATCTTATTTATAAGAATGTCTTATGTATGGTTTACTTTGATTTATTTTGAAAAAAACATTTGCATAAATTTGTCTTTTAATGATAATGCTTATTAGCCTTTTCTTTTTCTTTTTATTTAAATATTTTACTTATTTATTCATGAGAGACACAGAGAGAGAGAGAGAGAGAGAGAGAGAGAGGCAGAGACACAGGCAGAGGGAGAAACAGGCTCCATGCAGGGAGCTTGATGTGGGACTCGATCCTGGGTCTCCAGGATCATGCCCTGGGCTGAAGGCAGCACACTAACCTGCTGAGCCACCCGGGCTGCCCTAGTTTTTTCTTTAGGAAAACATCTTCATTGGTTTTATAAATCTTAATATATATTTACCATATCACCAAAATTTTAATTTTCCATTTTTAAAGTGAATTAATCCAGATGAGACACGTGACAAAAATTACTACATTTCCTGATTTATTGCTAAGTTATTTAAAATACATTTTTTCTTCCTTAAACAACAATTAGCCCATATGGATATCAGTAGATTAAGTTTCAATTATTACTATTTCATTTAATATTGGTGATTGGGCAGCCTTCTCCTTCTGCCTGTCTCTGCCTCTCTTTCTCTCTGTGTCTTTCATGAGTAAATGAATAAAATCTTTAAAAAAAAGTATATATATATATATATATATATATATATATAGGATCATTTTCTATTTATATTTGAAAAGCTAATGTTTCTAATGTCTTTTATATTCTAAAGCATAATGGGTGAAATGTTTTCTTAGGAGGAATATATTTATTAATTAGGTATGTGTTTAATGAATTATTAGCAAATTATTCCAAAAAAATAATCTATAGTTTGTTTTTAACAATACATCTGAATGCCTTAAGCTCATTTATATAAAGATGTGGTATATTTTCAATTATCTTTATTCTAGATCAGGAGTTGTCAAATTTTTCCTTTGAAGATAACCAGATAGTAATATTTAGGGAATTATTTATTTATTTATTTATTTATTTATTTATTTATTTATGAGAGAGAATATGTGCAGGGAGAGGGGCAAAGGGAGAGGGAGAGAAACTAAGCATACTCCCCACTGAGCATGGAGCCCAACCTGGGCCACAATCCCAAGACTCTGAGATCATGACCTGAGCCAAAAACAAGAGTCAGACACTTAATGGACTGATCCACCCAGGTACCCCATAGGTGTCTGTTTCTTATGGTCTCTGTTGCAGCTACTCAGCTCTGGCAATGTAGTGCAAAAGCAACCATGGAAAATTTGAAAATAAAAGGATGTGACTGTAACCTAATAAAACTTTATTTAGAAGCAACAGATGGCCAGTGCATGGGCCATAGTTTACCAGTGTCTGTTGTAGATTAATAATATATACATGTACAAATTAGTAGACAGATTAAAGTTATCTGAATGTGAGAACACTAATAAACTTCACCATTTTTATTGCTAAAATGTTATCCCATCAAAAACATTTGATTCTTTAATATCAATTATGTAAACTAGACTAATAAAATATTTCAGGTTTTGTTTGTTTTGATTTTTGCTGTGCAAATTCAGAGTAAGGAAAGATTGAAAAATAAGTGAACAGTGTTTTAGGGACATGTGGAACAATATTAAAAACTCTAACATATCTCATATCTGTAATCAGTTTCTCAGAGAGACACAGGGGCATAATATTTGAAAAAAGTGTCTGAAATTTTTGCAAAAGTATTGCTAGATACAAATTTAGAGATTTAAGAAGCTGAGCAAAACACAAGTAGAATAAAAACAAAGAAAACGACCTAGGCATCTTGTCAAATCACTAAAATCAAAGTTAAAGAGAAAAATCAAGATGAATCCTCAGAGTAGCCAGAAAAAAATAGCATGTCTTGCACAAGGGGTTATGATTTGAACTATCATTGACTTCTTATCAGAAACAACATAGGCTTGAAGACAATGGAACAATGTACTTTTTAAGTGCCACCGAAATTGATTTCTGCATCCACTGAGAATGTCTTTTAAAAATGAAATTGAGGGATCCCTGAGTGGCGCAGCGGTTTGGCGCCTGCCTTTGGCCCAGGGCGCGATCCTGGAGACCCGGGATCGAATCCCACATCGGGCTCCCGGTGCATGGAGCCTGCTTCTCCCTCTGCCTGTGTCTCTGCCTCTCTCTCTCTCTCTCTGTGACTATCATAAATAAATAAAAAAAAATTAAAAAAAATTAAATAAAATAAAAATGAAATTGATATAAAGATGTTTTCAAGTAGAAGAAACAAAGATAATTTTTTTTCCAGAAAACCTGTACTTTAAGAAATGCTAAAAGAATTTTTTTAAATGAAGGATAAAAAGATAATAAAATAAAAAAATAAGGATAAGATGAAGAATACTGATATGAAATGAAAACTTGAAACTAGAAGAAATAATAACAAAAAATTGTGAATAAAATATATTTTCCTCTCAATATGTTTTAAATATTTTATTTATTTATTTATTCATGAGACACACACACACACACACATACAGAGAGGTAGAGATACAGGCAGAGGGAGAAGCAGGCTCCATGCAGGGAGCCCAACCATGGGACTCTATCTCGGGACTCCAGGATCATGTCCCTGGGCTGAAGGCAGACGCTAAGCCAATGAGCCATCCAGGGATCCCCTCCTCTTAAGATTTTTAATGATATATAACTGTTTTGAGGTAAAATTATATTACTGTCTTGTGAGGTTTAGAACGTATGTAGTCATAACACATGTATATATAACAAGTAGAGTATAATGGACTTGAGGTAGGTAACTTGTTATATATAGTCACAAAGTTTCCACATTTTCTGTTCGATGTAAATATGTTATTTCTTGTGGACTACAAAAACCTATGGAAGCATATTTTAGTCCATAGGGTAGGCACCAAAAATTTGTGCAAATATTTTTATCTAAAATGTTCTCAGGTTAACTAAAATGAAAGTCTAAAAGTATTCCCAGTAGTTCAAAAGAAGTCAAGAAAATGAGACAAAAAAGATAATGATAAGCAATAAAATAAAATAAGATTCTAAAATTAAATCTAATCTCATCAATAATTGAACTAAGTAGTAATGAACTAAACATACCAATTAAATGTAATGATGACAGAATGGAGAAGTATAATTCTGCAAATGATGCATTTTTTAATTAATTTATTTTTTTTTATTATTATTTTTTTTAATGATAGTCACAGAGAGAGAGAGAGAGAGAGAGAGGCAGAGACACAGGCAGAGGGAGAAGCAGGCTCCATGCACCGGGAGCCCGACGTGGGATTCGATCCCGGGTCTCCAGGATCGCGCCCTGGGCCAAAGGCAGGCGCCCAACCGCTGCGCCACCCAGGGATCCCTTTAATTTATTTTTTTATTTTTTCAAATGATGCATTTTAAATAAAATGGTATGGAGATGTTGAAAGTAATTGGATAGAAAAATACATACCAACCCAAAGTATAAGAAGCTTAAGTAGACTGTGTGTACTAGAATAATATGGGAAAAAAGTAGATTTCATGACAACTATAAATTGCAAGAGATAAAGAGCAGTATTTCATAATGGTGAAAGGTGAAATATTTGGAAATATCAACCAATTAAAAATATATATGTTCAAATAATAGAGCTTCTAAGTTTGTGAAACAAGAATTGATAGATATGGAGATATACAATATATCATAAGCAGATTGTGCGATATTGAATTTGCCTTTCAGAAATTGATAAACACAACCAGGGGGGAAAAAACAAGGGAAACATAGAATCTCTGAGAAAAACTCTGTCAATCACTTGGAATTGATTGTGATCTACAGAATATTGAACCTAACAACTTCATGATATGCAATCATTTCAATTAGACATGGTACATTCAGCAAGATGCATTACTTGATGAAAGTTAAAGCAAATGTTAAGTAATTTAAAAAGCTAAATATTTTACAGAGTTAGTTGTATAAATAAAATGCGATTACAGTAATCAATAACATGTCTCTTAAAACTACAAATTTTGTTAAGTTTAACTATACACATAAATAATTCAGAAATCAAAGATCCCTCTCTCACCTGTATGCACATCTACAGAAAGATACACAAGATGAATATATTTTGATCTAGAAAGCATAACATATCAAAATCTATATGATACAGATATTAAAATAGTTGAGTAAATTTATAGTTCTAAAATTTATGTTAGGAATATTTGGAAGGAAGTTTATAGTGTTACACACTAGACTACTCATTGTATGATCCATTTAGGGGAGTTGGTAGAGGAAGCCAGGTGAGCATGTGCCAGAAAACAATCAGTATTATTGTTTTCTCTGGGTAAATGGATACAGGAATTGAAAGCGAAGGGGCATGAAGGCAATTTCTGTAGCCGTGATGGTGTTCTCTCTCTTGTTTGGGATTTCAATTGCAAATGGTATATTTATGAAGATTGACTATACCTCAAACAATCAAGGAAGATTCATAATAAAAAAATCAATATTAGACAGAGCATTCTCTGATCACAATACAATAAAATTAGAAATCCATAACAAAAATCAAATTGAAATTAAAACCTTGGGATCCCTGGGTGGCGCAGCGGTTTGGCGCCTGCCTTTGGCCCAGGGCGCGATCCTGGAGACCTGGGATCGAATCCCGCGTCGGGCTCCCGGTGCATGGAGCCTGCTTCTCCCTCCGCCTGTGTCTCTGCCTCTCTTTCTCTCTCTCTCTCTCTCTCTATCATAAATTAAAAAAAAAAAAAAAAAAAAAAAGAAATTAAAACCTTGTTATTAATCAACTGTTGGGCCTAAAGGAAAATACTAAAATTTCAGAACATTTTGGAAATAGTCAAAGAAAAGCAACTGGAAGTTATAGGATAACCAAGTTATGAGAAAAATTATAGTAAATAGATTTATATTAAAAAGATAAAAAGAGAAAATGAAATTAAATATGTAATGAATAAAGCTAGGAAAAGAATTTAAACCAATAGTAAATGAATATATCCAATTCAGATTTCCTTCAATAGAGATTAATTGAATAAATTCCATGTACCCAATGTAAGGCTATGAAGCCTAACAAGGAATGAAAATAAGCTATAAGCATTGATATTGATATATTTTTAAATAAATAAGGTGGACAATGTGTGAAAGTATGCTTCCGTTTTATCTAAGAAAGGATGGATGACACAAGTATGCATGTGTGTATTAAAAACAATTAAACATAAGCCAATAAATTAAAATAAAAAGGTTATGCATGTGTAAGTAGAGACAGAGAGCAGAGTAAAGAGCACATAAAGAAAAGTCACATTTCTAAATTGAACTCAATAAAAAAAAAAAGAAAAAGAAAAAAAATAAATGAACACAGATCTCAAAAGTAAAAAAAAAAGTTAAAAAAAGAAAAAGAAAAGTTGCATTTCTGTTTTTATACAGATTTTCCACAATTTTAAAACCAAATCATATGAAAAAGCAAATCCGAAGGAGTTAAAGATCAGGAACATAACAGGGATGTCCACTCACCACTGTTGTTCAACACAGTACTGCAAGTTCTAGCCTCAACAATAAGACAACAAAAAGAAATAAAAGGCCTCCAAATTGACAAAGAAGTCAAATTCTCACTCTTCATGGATGACATGATACTGTATGTAAAAGTTTCAAAAGACTCCATCCAAAAATTGCTAGAATTATTACAGGAATTCAGCAAAGTCACAGGATATAAAATCAATGCACAGAAGTCAGTTACATTTATAGACACTAGCAATGAGGCAGAAGAAAGAGAAATCAAGGAATTAATTCCATTTACAATGGCACCAAAATCCTTAAGATACCTAGGAATATCTAACCAGAGAGGTAAAGGAGCTGTACTCTGAGAATTATAGAACACTCATGAAAGAAATTGAGAAAGACACAAGGAAATGGAAAAACATTTTGTGCTCAAGAACTGGAAGAACAAATATTGTTAAAATGTCTGTGCTACCCAAAGCAATCTACACACACAATGTGGTCCCTATCAAATACCATCAACATTTTTCACAGAGCTGGAACAAATAATCTTAAAATTTGTATGGAAAGAGAAAAGACCCCAAAAAGCAAAAGGAATGTTGAAAAAGAAAACTAAAGCACGATGCATCACAGTTCTGGACTTCAAGGTGTATTACAAAGCTATAATCATCAAGACAGTACCACAGTGTGGTACTGGCACAGAAACAGACACGTAGATCAATGGACCACAATAGAGAACCCAGAAATGGACACAACTGTATGGTCAACTAATCTTTGACAGAGCAGAAAAGAATATCCAATGGAAAAAAGACAGTCTCTTCAACAAATGGTACTGGGAAAACTGGACAGCCACGTGCAGAAGAATAAAACTGGACCTCTTTCTTTCTTTTATTTTTTTTAAGATTTATTTATTAATTAATGAGAGAGAGAGAGAGAGAGAGGCAGAGACAGGCAGAGGGAGAAGCAGGCTCTTTGCAGGAGACCTATGTGGGACTCAATTCCGGATCCTGGAATCATGACCTGAGCTAAAGGCAGACGCTCAACTGCTGAGCCACTCAGGTATCCAGGACCACTTTCTTACAGCATACACAAAAATAAACTCAAAATGGATGAAACACCTAAATGTGAGACAGAAATCCATCAAAATCCTAGAGGAGAACAGAGGCAGCAACCTCTTTGATCACAGCCACAGCAACTTCTTACTAGACATGTTGCCAGAAGCAAGGGAAACAAAAGCAAAAAAGAATTATTCGACCTTCATCAAGATAAAAAACAAAGAAAAAACAAAAAACAAAAAACAAAACAAAAACAAAACTTTTGCACAGCAAAGGAAACAGTCAACAAAACTAAAAGCCAACCTAAGGAATGGGAGAGGTATCTGCAAATATCTTATGAGATAAAGGGATAGTATCCAAAATCTATAAAGACCCTATCCAGCTCAACACCCAAAAAACCAAAAAAATCCAGTGAAGAAATGGGTGGAAGAAATGAACAACATTTCTCCAAATGAGACATACAAAAATGGTCAGCAGACATATGAAAAAATGCTCAACATCACTCGGCATCCGGGAAATCCAAATCAAAAGCAAAATGAGATATCATTTACACCAGTCAGAATAGCTAAAATTAATAAACTCAGGAAACAACATATGTTGGCAAGAATGTAGGGAAAGGGGAACCCTCTTCCACTGTTGGTGGGAATGAAAACTGGTGCAGCCACTGTGGAAAACAGTAATGGAGTTTCCTCAAAAAGTCAAAAATAGAACTATCCTACAACCCAGTATTTGCTCTATAGGTATTTATCCAAAGGATACAAGCATAGTGATTCCAAGGCACACATGCACCCCAATGCTTATAACAGCAATATCCACAATAGCCAAAATATGGAGAGAGACCAGATTTCCATTGAAAGATGAATAGAGAGATGCCTGGGTGATTCAGTGGTTGAGCATCTGCCTTTGGCTCAGGGCATGATCCCCAAGTCATGAGATGAAGTCCCGTGTTGGGCTCCCTGCATGGAGCCTGTGTCTCCACCTCTCTGTGTCTATCATGAATAAATAAATAAAATCTTAAAAATAAAAAGAAAAATGAATAGATAAAATATAGTATACATATGCAATGGAGTATTACTTAGCTATCAAAAAGAATGAAATCTTGTCATTTAAGCAATGTGGATGGCACTAAAGGGTATTAAGCTAAGTGAAATAAGTCAGTCAGAGAAAGACAAATATCATATGGTTTCACTCATATGTAGAAATTAAGAAACAAAATAGCTGAAAGTAGGGCAGGGGTAGGAAAAGTTTTAAAAGATGAAAACAAAGGAGGAGACAAACCGTAAGAGACTCTTAACTATGGGAAACAAACTGAGGGTTGCTGGAGGGGTGGTGAGTGGGGGGATGGGATAACTGGGTGATAGGCATTAAGTAGGGCACTTGATACGTGGAGGACTGGGTGTTTTACGCAACTAATGAATCACTAAGTTATACTTCTGTAACTAATAATAATTGTATGTTAATTAAATTGAATTTAAATTAAAAAAATTAAAAATAAACAGTTAAAGTAAAATAAAACAAATGAATTTAACTATACCAAGCTGGTCGCATAGCTCATATGAAGTAAATATATCAAGTAATTTTAAAATATAGTAGTCTGATGAGGTATGTCTTAAAGAGAAAAAAAAACTGCAATAAATAAATAAACTGTTCTCATTAATCATATTATTGATAGCAATATTGGTATTTTTATTCCGAAAGTGGCATACATGTAAAAAATGCATGTAAAGCAAATTAGTAATAATGAGAATTTGATTATGAGCCCTGTTTTTAAGTATAAAAACACGTAAGTATGACATAAAAAATGTTAAGTAAAAATCCAAAGTCACATACGTTATCTAGGAATATCAGGATGAACTTATGATCAATGTGCATATGTATGTGTAGTTTTTAGCTCTATTCCCTGAAAAAGAATGGAAATAGTGACTGACTAATTTAGTAGCAATGAATATCACTATTGGCAGATTCTAGACTCTTAATATCATTCCCCCTAATATGAATGAGGGTTCTTTGGAGAAATAACTGATTCCAGTTTTGTGACAAGTAATATACAAATGCTTTGTCATATCAGAAAATGAGGAAACTGCCACAGAGGTCGTATCAAGAAGGCATAAATGCTATCATGCATTTGCTTTCAGTGGCCAAAGATGGCACAATTTTGAGCATCGAGACACGTAATAATTATACTAAACATACATACTAAATACATCTGAATCCAAGATACTGTGCTACTTAAATATGTATAGTAATAACACAGATGCCACTTTGAATGATTCTAGAAAGCAACTCCATATTCTGAATTTTGGGAAATGAAAAGAAATAAGCTTTTAATTTGCCTTCCTGGTACAAACTGCCTCAGAGTAGGCAAAGGATTTTTAAGGTAAAATTGCTTTTTGCAGTGTCCAGCTAAACATGAAGTTGGAATGATAAAATTAGAATTTCAACACTTTGCAATCCATAATGAAGTAATGGATATAGGTAGCTAAATTTATTATTTTGTTATGGAATAGGAAAAATAATGATTTCCATGTATGTGCTTCCTGATGGAAGACTATGTCACCCATGACATAACCTTGGATAAAAAAAAAAAAAAAAAAAAAAAACAGACCAAAAAAATCAAAATCAGATCAAGACTCTAGAATTAACAACCATTTTAAGAAAATAAAGGACACATACCAATATATTGAAGAAACTTCATGGAGAAACTTGGCAAAATCACAACTCAACAGGATAAATGGCTTAGTTAAAACAAAACAAAACAAAACAAAAAGACTTTTGAAGTAATCAGTATAGAGTTAGGGACAATTATAAATTATAAGAAATTCAAGAGAAATGTGAATGGCATTTTATTGACTTTTTGTTGTTGTTGTGATTGTTCCTGATTAAAACATATTGTAAAAACAATTTTAAGACATACGACCATTGAAGACACTGATAGGATATTTGTTATTAGAATAATTGTAAACTTATTTAAGTGTAACAGTGGTTTTGGGCATTTGTATAGTTTAATTAAAGAGTTTCTGTCTTAAAAATGTAATGATCTATATAGATAAATACCAATTGATGCATAATATTGATGGCCTCCAGAGCCTTATATTGAAGCAAATTTCCAACTTAAGTTTATTAACCAAAATTTTGGATTGTTTTACTCTAGTAATGATTTTCATATATATATATATATATATATATATATATATATATATATATATATATAGTTAAATGATGGATGGATAGAAAATACATACATACATACATTCATAACTGTGGTGATGGATGAACGGATGAAAAAGAGACGGTGACATGAGGTGGCGGAAAAGAGAGAATGTGGGAAAGGGAGAGAACTTGTGCAGATATGTGCATGTAAATGTGCGGACACCATTCTATGAACTTACTAGTCATCACAAGTTATTTTCCTATTTTATTAAGTGATTTAATTCCCCTCAGTCCCTTCCTTTCCAGTATTTCTGTGAAGATAATTCCAAGGAGAAATTGCAAAAACTTCCATCTCTTACTTAGTAAAATTATTCTTGCATTAGTACCTGGATTAAATGATCACAGTTGCCTTATAAATAATCAAATAACTATGTGTAAGATTAAAATCAGTATTTGAGAGGCAAATGAATAATCTTTATTGAAGTTTTCAACTGCACAGATGAATAGCACACAATTTAACAGAGAAATTTAAACTGTTCCGTTTGGAATATTGATAACTGAATAATGAGGAATGGTGGCATGGTGTTACCTATTTAAAATGTATTTAAAACCAATAACGACCAGGCAATTAATTTATTGAGAACATAAATTTAGGGGATTCTCTGGAACCATTAAATGAGCTAACCTAACTTCATTGCTATGTAAAAAGATATCAGAATTATTATTATTTAATTCTATATTTGGTTTATTATATGTATTACATTACCTTATAAGATTATAATTCAAACAGTAGTTCCTTAAGAAAAATGATTTAGGCAAGATATAATTTGGTCAAAATGTACAGCTAAATAAGTCTGGCAGGAAATTCAGCTTTGGTTTTCATATAATTATTTGCGAAGGAATTATGTAAAAGAAATTGGAATTTAATAACTGAAAACTGAAAATTATTTAACAAACAACAGCAAAAGTGGTTTGCCTTATTTTGGTGTATTAAAAATTACTCTTTTTGGGGTGCATGGGTGGCTCAGTCAGTTAAGCATCTGCCTTCGATTCAGGTCACAATCCCAGGATCTAGGGGCCTGGGATCAAGCCCCACATTGGGTTCCCTGCTCAGTAGGGAGTCTGTTTCTCCCTCTGCCTCTGCCCTTTACCACCTCTCACACATTCTCTCTCAAATAAATAAAATAAAATAAAAATAACTTTTTAGGAATTGTGATATGATTCAAAAAAAGGTACAAGGTTTAAGAATAAATCCTTTCAGGACTCCTGGGTGCCTCAGTGGTTGAGCATCTGCCTTGGCTCAGGGCGTGTCCCACACCAGGCTCCTTGCATGGAGCCTGCTTCTCCTGTCTATTCCTCTGTCTCTCTGTGTCTCTCATGAATGAAAAAAAAAAGAATAAATCCTTTCCTTACTCCTATTTTTGCTCTTAAGCTACTTAGTATGTGTTTCAAGTTAAAATAAAAAGTATCCACGAAGTATATAACTGGAGAGTCACATGATCTTATTTAACAAATTAAAACAATAAGTATAAATTCAATTAAAACATTGTTTGCCAATTTTTTTCAATATCAGACACTGTGATATCCTTTCTTTGTTTAGATACACTGTCCTTTTATGGCCTTCTAAAAAGACCTAATCATGTATTATTTGTTTCAATTAAAATGAATTGGATTTTGAGCATTTCTTGACATCTTCATGACATCTCATAGCTAACTATTCATGCGGAGGAAAAGTCATAGGTCAATTTATTATTCCATTATAATTCTTAGTGCCATTTTCTCTGAAGACAACTCAATTGTAGTTCAATGAGTTAATTCTGTTATTCATCCACTATACAATGTAAATAAATGTCTATAATTTTAACCTCTTTCAAATCTAGAGTGTCAAACTGTTTATAATTAGGGTCATGTATCAAGATTGAGTCCATTTTACTTTGTCTAACATTTGGAGTATAAAAGGTGAATTTATGCTATTTAACATTTATCTTTGTATTATTTATTTTATTATGGAAAATTGAAGTGTTTTCTTTTTCTTTTTTTTTTTGAAGTGTTTTCTTAAGGTTTACAGAAGTTAGCACTCTAAACTGAAGGTTCCATTGCAAAAGAAATATTAACTCTTACTGAAATATATATACTACCTTAAGTTTTAGTGAATATTCATGAACGCTATTTATGAATGGATAAACTGGAGACTTCAATTGACCTCTCTTAAAACATTAAAATATGCCTGTAGGATGACTGGGAGAATATAAGAACACTTTTAAATTTTAAACTGTAAATATTGTCTCTGAATATAGATTTTCATTTATCGGAGATCTGCCACATTGTTTTCTGCTTATCACAGGATATCTATATTCATCTCAGATAATCCCCCCCTTTCTCTCTCTCTCTTTCTCTCTCTCCTTCTCTCTCCAGTGACCCTCCCTCCCCTCCTCCTTCTCTCTTTCTCCCTCCTCCTCTTTCACGAGATTATAGGACATTCAATTTTGACCCCAAGTGGGGATCCCTGGGTGGCTCAGCGGGCTGGTGCCTGCTTTTGGCCCAGGGTGCGACCCTGGAGTGCCAGGATCGAGTCCCAGGATCGAGTCCCACATCGGGCTCCCCGCATGGAACCTGCTTCTGTCTCTGCCTCTCTCTATGTCTATCATGAATAAATAAATAAAAATTAAAAAAAAGATTTTGACACCAAATGTAATTTTTTTTTAATGATAGTCACACACACAGAGAGAGAGAGGCAGAGACATAGGCAGAAGGAGAGTCAGGCTCCATGCACCGGGAGCCCGTCGTGGGACTCGATCCCGGGTCGTCCAGGATCACGCCCTGGGCCAAAGGCAGGCACCAAACCGCAGCGCCACCCAGGGATCCCATTTTCTTCAACTCTTTAAACAATTGGAAACTCTGTAAATTTAGAAAAGGGACATTTTGTGTTTTTTTTAAAGTCAAGACAGAAATAACATTCCCTTGAGTTTTACCAAATCTTTTCTTATCTCTGCATGTCTGTCTTTGTCCATCTACATGAAAATAGGTCTGTGTTCATACATTCCCTGGTGGTTCCCATTCTGGATTTTTAAAATAAATGGATCATACAATTTAGATATTTCAATCTTGTTTTGTCTTTTGTTCCTTTAGCATTCCTAAATCAGGCTTTTTGTTTTTACTTTTGTTTTCCTTTTTTTTTTTTTTTAGGTTCCTTGAATTTCAAAGCATTGTTAGGCTTGAGAAAGGAGCGAGATATTTACCAGTTTACAAAGAGCTTCTTAGTATTTTGGAATTTCCCGAGCGTGGTGCACATTTTAAAATTCTATAAGGTATTACCCTACAGCTTTGGTATAAAATAAAACTTAGTATAGCTGTAAGAGCTTTCCTCAGCCTCAGGAGTCATGTTTTCTCTGGGAGACTTAGCTTAATATGATGTCCCTTTCCCTCTATTTAGCTATTTAACATCAATGGTCTAACAAAACTTCTGAGGTGGTAAGTTGGGTCAGTGTGCAGTAGAGAGATCTTTCAGACTGTGTTTTCTTTTATCTCTTTGTTTTATGAGCAATTCCTCATTTAGCTGTCTTATGCCCTCTGGGAGATCAACCAACCTCAGAGTATTTTCTTAAAGCCTTTTCTGAACTTCTACCGTTATTATGAGAATTCTGAAGTCTTTTCTCTGAACCTTTTCCAGTTGATTAATGTGGTCAGCACTGTGTCTTTGCGTGAGCCACTTTGATTCCTCTCCCTGGGACTGTATTCACAATTTTTTACACTTTTTTGTTCCCTATTGATTCTCCCGCTAAGAACTTCTCTTTTTTTTCCCTGGGATATTGAGATTCCACATTGTTGCACATCCAATTCCTTTAGCTTTTAAGAAGGTTCTTACTGAATTGTTCATTCAACAGCAGGACTAGGAAAACCCAGTAGCAGAGAGGATTCCATGTCTGAAGATATGCACAAGAGGAAACCAAAACTAAAGTAAAAATCAATCAATAAATGAACCTCCCTAAATTATTTAAATACAAGTATGGAAAGTTAAGGGAAAGGTGTTGTGGGATTCCTGGGTGGCGCAGCTGTTTAGCGCCTGCCTTTGGCCCAGGGTGCCATCCTGGAGACCTGGGATCGAATCCCACATCGGGCTCCCGGTGCATGAAGCCTGCTTCTCCCTCTGCCTGTGTCTCTGCCTCTCTCTCTCTCTCTCTCTCTGTGACTATCATAAATAAATAAAAATCAAAATAAAAAAAGGGAAAGGTATTGTAAATTTTATATGATAGAATGTTGGAAACATAAACCTTTGTAAATATCATCTACTCCAACACATCATTTTACAAAAGAAACTGCATGAGAAGGCCAAGCAGTTTGTTGTCTGATTCGAAACAGGAGATAATTATGGTAACATTATCAAAGGATATAGATCCTAACTGCTCCTTTTTAAACTTTTACAAGTTTTCAAACTTCAGAAGGAATTGCTAGAGTCTTTGGTATGCGTTAAATGATTGATGATCCATATTAAAACAAATATAATGTGAGATTCCAAGGAAATCACTAGGAAAATTTATGGGTGTAAATACTTTAACCAAGAAATAGTAAGGAAATTATAATACAAACCTAGAAGAATTCGTCATTCAAACTTTAGAGAATTTTTAAAACTCTTTTGTCACTTCCAAGATAGACAAGAATATGTACATGATACATTAGGATGAGATATTCGAAAACCAGGTAGTGTAGAACTTGACTTAAAAAGGGCCTTTTTGAATACACACACATACATATATATAAATATATATAAATCAGTAGATACATTTCAGTATTTCACACATACACACACACATATATATACATAAAGTGAAATAAATATTAAAGGATGTACATACTACAATTTTGCTTGAAGACCGTTGCTCCACATATAAAGTATACTAAATTTCCTTGTAACCAATGACTATATTATCTTCATTTCTATTTAAGTTTATTTACTTACTTAAAATAGTAAAGAATGTATTTTTATTGTTCAGCACAAAACTTGATTGTTTCTTGGGGGAGAGATTCCTATAATCTTTTAACAGCTTAGATTGTTTTTGAAAATTACTGTCACACTAGAATTCTAACACACTTTTTGGAACCTAAAGCAAAGATTTAAATATTATACTGTTCTCTACTTTTGTCAAGAAGATAACTTCTTTGATTACTTTTGTGGAATACAGATTAATTTTTCTATCAAAAATATTTTTTAGGGGATCCCTGTGTGGCTCAGTGGTTTAGCGCCTGCCTTTGGCCCAGGGCGCGATCCTGGAGTCCCGGGATCAAGTCCCACGTCGGGTTCCCGGCATGGAGCCTGCTTCTCCCTCTGCCTGTGTCTCTGCCTCTCTATCAAGAATAAATAAATAAATAAATAGATAGATAGATAAATAAATAAATCTTAAAAAAATATTTTTAAAAAAACAGATAAAGTAAGGTCATAAAAGGCATCTTTTTAAATGCTTCATATTTTTTATAATTTCTGCAGTGACCAAAAAATAAAAATCTCTCCTAAATTTTAGTAACAACACTTTTTTTAGGGGGGAGGGGTACCTCCTCAGTGACAACACTTTTGTAGGGAAATTTTCTGACATTTGTCTTTCAAATTTCCGTTTTTCTTTTTTTATGTTAGAGGTTTATGTATTTATGTTTCAAAAGGAAAGGAAACTGATGTGAGCCAAAATAAAAGAGCCCTGATACCTGATTATCATTAACTCAGAAAATATCAGGGGTTAATGATGATTGATGAGTGTGAGGGCAGAACAATACTTAGATCCATCAATTATCTTCTATTTTGATGTTACATTGAACAGGTAAGTCAAGTCAAGAAATTAAAAGTGTAATTATTGTACATCCCTCCATGAAATCTATTAATAACCATAGGTTGGGAAAAAAGGTGAAAATAATTTCACTTTAAAATATTCTAAGTTCTTACTAATACGAAGCTAACTTTATTAAGCACCCTTCCTACAGGTCAAATGCTGCTCTAGATACTGAAAATACAAAGGCATAAATGTCCTGGGCTCTCAGGGAGCTTCCAAATTAATAGAGGAAAGAGACCTGTTATTCCACAGTTAGAAGGGAGTGACTTCTAAACTGAGCTATGAATGATGAGTAAGAATATCTAGAGTTCGGAGGAGGCATAAAACAGTGCAACAAGGACAACTGCAGCGAAGTACTCTAATCCATTGCAAATCATAAGCTAATTCTCTGAAGCAAAAGAAAGATGTCACCTTAGGAGAAATAAAATAATTTAAACAGTTGGAGGAGGATTGGGTGATAGTGTGTGTGCCACGTACACACACACACACACACACACACACACACACGAGTGTACCCTCATTTGCAATAGAGGACCCCTTGAAGGGTTTAGGAGCAACAGTCTGTTTAGAAAGAGAAGCCTAAGAATATATTTGCTTCACCCTTTTCATAAAATAAGGAAATTCCAGTTTTCTATATCAGAGTGTTGGCTAGGTCAGTACTGATGCAATAAAACCTCTCAAACTTGTGTTTTCTCAAATCCTTGTGGATAAATTTGCTGGGCCAAGGCACTGAAGAACCTTCTAAAGCTTGTTAAAAACATTGGACCATGTTCTGAAGGCAGAGAGATGTCATTCAAGAGTTCTAAGGAAATGGTAATGATCAAAATGTGTTTGTTTGTTTATTTATTTATTTATTCATTTATTTATTTATGAGAGACACACAGAGAGAAAATGAGAGAGAGAGGCAGAGACACAGGTAGAGGGAGAAGCAGGCTCCAGGCAGGGAGCCCGATGTGGGACTCGATCTCGGGACTCTAGGATCACACCTTGGGCCGAAGGCAGATGCTCAACACTGAGCCACCCAGGCATCCCGTAAAAGGAAAATTTATAAGATATGTGGAAATTCAAGAAGAAATTCCATATGTGAGTTATTGCTCTCTCTCTCTACTGGTCCTGGAAAAATACACATTCAAATTTCTTTTATAAATGATTGCTTCTCAAAAATGGCAGATGTATTGTTAAGAAACAGTATGATTTTTATTATTTTAATCTCCGTTAATGCTAATAGCACCCTGAGTTGATAAGTACAATCATTAGGCTCTTTGAAGAATGTGTTCTGAAAGAATAAATTTTTCTCAACATATTTGGTTATGTATATTGTGACTCATTACATTTCCATAGTAGTGCAAAGAAATGTTTTAAAAATTATTTTTATTTCTCAATAGCAATATTTTTTAATGTCTTAAATAGTAGAGAGATGCATCTCTCCATCAAGTTGTAATTGAGACTAAGCAAAGTATTTTTAAAGTTTTCATATTTATTAAATATAAATATAATTCCATTCATTGATAGTTAATATTGCCTTACAGTTTTTACAGATTATCATAGATAACCATGATTTTATATTGTTTGAAGTATAAAGATGGAAAACTTTGTAGAGTTATTAATTAGTTCTGAATTTGTGAATGTATATGTTGATTTTTCTAATTCAAAAGAAAACTGGGAAGCAAACAGCTTTGTTATTTATTTTGCTGAATTCCTATGACTGAATATTCAACGTTTTATGTGCATTTTATGTAATGAAATATATGGATGTTCTGTTACATAAAACAAAGTAAGCAATATATAACAATTTGATGTAGAAAAACATTTAAAAATATTTAAGAAATAAATGATATGAAGAATAATCATAAGAAGAGTTTTCAATGTATCATTTGAAATGCTTATTTAGTCATATGATTATTATTTTCCTATTTTTAAAATTTTTGAGTTGGCTTTACCAGATGAGTTTATTGGGCATAACATGCAAAAGTATTTGTATATTAGTCAAGAGTTTTAGAGAAACAGAATCAGTATAATGTGTGTATGTGCATAAAAAGATTTTTTTTTTTTTAGGAATTGGCTTATGTGATTATGGACACTGGTAAACCCCAAGTCTGCAGGATAAATTGACAGACTGGAGACCTAAGGAAGAGTTAATTTTGCAGCTTGAGTCCAAAGACAGACAGGAGGCTTCCTTCTTTGAAGGAGAGGGAATTTTCTATAAAACTAGTTTTCTATGAAACCACTGATTTTAAGGAAAAGTCCCGAATCCTTAAGTGTATTGTTATTTCATAGGACATCAACTAACTGGTAGAATTAAGGCTTGCTCTTTTTTATACCCTATTTTCTTCTTTTTTTTCCCTCCCTCCTTCCTGCCCTTTCTCTCTCCTTTTTTCCTTCCTATCTTCTGTTTCCTTTTGCAAGCATTGCACGTTCATTTTCATTTAAAGAGATATAGAAAGGCGACTTAAAAAAGGATATACAAAATTTTAAATGAGGATCTTTTTTCTTCATTACACCTATGCATATGTGAGCAAGGTTTTATTTAAACTTTTAACAAGGTTTTATTGTATCCGTAGCTGAACGAAATACTTAAGCACTTTTAGTTGTTTCAGAGGCATGATATAGTTTATGTGCAGCACATTTTATTTTATCCTAAATGTTTATGATCTAAAGAATAAAAACAATAGCTTAAATGTTCAAGTGCCTTTCTATTCAGTGTTTATTAGGAATAGCTCTGATAGCTCTGACACATAATGTTCACAGCACAGCATACATAGAATGGAAGTTCTGATTGCTAGCTCTTGCCGAGGCAGTGTCTACCCTGTCGTTGCTGATGTTGGTCAGCTGCACACAGAAAATAGCACAGCAGAAGCTTCAACACAAGGCGATAGCACTTTCAGAACTCATTACATTCAGTGGGAAGTGCGCACACATGTAACAAAGAGCAGAAATTTCGGCTAATAAATCTCTAAGACATTTCCTTTTTCTTTTTTTTTTAACTCTACACAGATGCTATTGTACATTTCAGCATCTTAGATGGAGAATGGATAGTTGGAGGCAAGAAATTTTTTAAATCTGCAGAAATTCTTCTTGTCTAAAACACATACACACGTACACACACATCCAGAAACAAGATGAGAAGGGCGTAGTAGCTTACTGAAATGACTTATTTAAGAAGCCTTTACTATTTTTTTGTGCTGGTGCTATGAATACATCCAGTGGAACCAATGTATGTGGATGTTTTCTGATCGCTTCATACTTTAGATTGGCTGCGTGTTTGTGTATGCACAGATGTGGGTGCACACTTGCATGCGTGCGTGTTAGCCTTTGAGCGTATAAAAATAATAGAAACGGCAGAAACTTGTTTGGGTCATATATAAATCTTAATTTAAAAATAGTGACAAAAAGATATACTTTTTTTATTCTCCTGAAGTTTCTATTTCTAGATAAGCGTAGGATACTCTCATGCTGAGACGCATCCATAAACCTCGAGAATGTCTGATTTCTCTGAAGTCATGTGAAAGTTTGTTTGGTCTTGATGCACGTCGTTGGGCTGGCAAGACTGGGGGCCTCCAAACGGCCGACCCAAGCCAGCAATCCCCCCATAATGCCGCCTCCCCCCGCCCCCACCTTCCTGCTGAAAGCTCATTACAGACCCCCCTGCGGGCCGCTGGCGCGACTTCCCCAGCCCGGGACTGTGCCTCCCCGGCCCTGCCACCCCGCGCCCCAGGTCACGCCCAAGGTCACGTCCCATCCAAAGCCTCTGTCGACAACCTCTGCCCGGCCTCTCTATTCCACTTCACTACCAGTGGGGTTAACCCTGACATTTGGCGCTGAGATCCGGGGGAGCTGAAGGCCTCGCTCCGGGAGGGCCTCTCCCCTCTCCCCACCAGGACCTGAACTGAACCCAGGGCCTGGAAACCCCAGGCAGGCTCCCGGGCCCCCTGCCCCCACCTGCCAGGGCACCTGCGCCCAGCCACCAGGTGGCCCTCGCCAGTCCTGGGGATCAGGAGCCGTCCTCCTTCTCCAGGTGACCTCCATTCCTGTCCAAGACCCTGAGCTGAAAACGAGGACACCTGTTTCCAGCCTCCGGGCTACCCGGCGGGAATCACGGGAACTGACGCTCCGTTGGGTTTTCCCGCGGCCAATTCCAAGACTCTGGGCCTCTTCCCAGGGCCTCTTTCCCTTTCCCAGAAAAGGCGCCACCTCCTTCCTTACTGTACAAGGGCCGGGCCCCAATACTGCCTAGACAATCGGTCCCAGTGGTCTCCAGAGGAAACTTTTGATCACCAAATTCTCATGATCTTGATAACCTCTCAGGCACCAAGGCAAAGGGCACGAGGTCCTCATATACCAGCTCTGGGATCTGCGCTCCCACGCCTCCTTCTGCTCCCAGTGTTCCAGCACCCAGGTCCTTTCGGTGTGGGCGCTGCTCCCTCCCTCCCTCCCTCCCTTCCACCTGTTCCCTCAGCTCCAAAAGCCCCCGAAACCTTTCCGCCTTCCCCTCCCTTGAGTCTCCTGAGACTTGGGGCTGTCCACCTGCTAGGGGACGCTAGGCTTCCCTCCTCCCTATGCGAAACCCCCTGCCCCCTGCTCCTCCTGACCCCCAGCCTTGACCCCCTACCTCCCTCTGATCTCCATGTGCACCAGGTCCTGCAAGGTCTCCTCCTCCCCTGACCTGGTGTGCCCCCTGCAAGAGGTGGGGAGCTGAAGGGGTGGTTCGGGTCCCTGCTCCATTCTTGCTCCAGGACCTTGCCCAAGCTAAGCGGCTGGGCTCTTACTCTGCTAACCCGGGACACCATAGCAAGGAATTCCAACATTTGGAGCAGGCATGTGACTTGACTTAGCGTGATGTGCGTGTTATGCAGACCCCCACCGTCACCCTGGAGGAGAGGGAACCTACTCAGGCTGCCGCCCCAGAGCACGCTGACCTGGGCATTGGGCCTGCGCCGCTGTCCCGTCGGCGCTCGGGCAGTTCCCCGGGGACCCGGGGGGTTATCAGACGGGCCAGGAGGGCCGCTGGCATCAGGACCACTGTCTCTTCGCTGCCCTGCGGGCGGCCTCTAACAGGGCCGTCACCTGTGACAAACTCTGGGCAATCATTCCAACCCCAGGTGAGAACCCTGCAGTTTGCTTTAATAGGCTGACTGAGCCCTTAACCCAGCACTCACCTGGACCTGCCTCCCCAGCCGGGGCGACTGTCTTGGCAACCCCTTATATCTCCAGTCCTCCCCGATATCCGGAAAACATTAAAGAAGGCCAAGGAGGGCCCTCAAACTCCCATTCTCCGGTGAAAACGGCATTTAAGGTCTTTCACACCGAGAGGAAGTGGCCGAACTTAAGAGGCAGGCTCGACTCCAGCTAAGGTCCCACTCCAGCCCCCGGCCTTGGTGGCAGCCCTGCAGCCAGCGGGCTCCGGGAGCCCACGGAAAGGGGGAACCCACTGCACCCCTCCTGGGGCTTGCCTCAAATGTGGAACCGAGGGACACTGGGCCCCTCAGTGTCCCAATCCCCAGGAGTCCATGCGGCCATGCCCTCAACGTCGAATGATGGGGCTCTGGAAATCCAAGTGCTCGGGTCTCAGGATCCTCGCGGGTTTCCACCCGGAGGAAACCTGAGCCAGTAAGTGCAGCCTCCCCACTACTCGGATTGGACGATGACTGACGGGGCCCAGACTCGGACACCCCCAACCCAGGCTGAGCCCAGGGTCCTGCTCCAGGTAGCGGGTAAATCCTGCTGGCCACGGAGGCGACCTACTGTGTTCTGCCTTCCTACTGGGGGGCCGGTTTCCCCTCCCCGGTGGCGGGGGTGGGAATTGATGGCACCTCCTCTATTCCACGGACCGCCCCACTCCTCTCTTGCAGCCTGGATGGGTTCCCCTTCCCACATTCCTTCCTTATAAAGCCTTCCTGCCCAGCCCCCTCCTGGGCTGGGATATCCTACACACACTCAAGGCCGCGGTTCATCTTTGTCCCTCACCTCCTGAGCCCAAGGCTATAATTGGAGGCAGCTGGGCTTGGTCTACCCGGGACGGGCACTTTAAGGAATATTCTCAAGCAGCTGCCCTAACTCCTTTTGTTTCAGGGAAATTCCCTGTCTCATCAGGCCCCACGTGGACTGCCTGTTCCCCCCTGTTGGCGGGAAGACATGGAGTCTGCTCCTGTGTCGGAGCTGATGAGCTCTAGAACCGGGAGATCTTTCTCTGCCTCTGGCAGCACCTCCCCTCTTCTGCGTCCCCCTGCTCCTGTTTCTGCAGAGCCCTGGGTATGGCCTACATAGCTGGCTTCTAGGCTACCCTCGGGGCCTCAAGGGCAGCAGTTCCTTCTCCCCTCACCATCCAGGAGCAAGAAGACCACCAATTACTTAACACTGCCCACTCCAGATTCCTCCACCAGTGTCTCAGGTAAAAATGGACACTGGGGAGCAAAGTGGTTGACTTTCTAGGTGGGACATAAATAGGTACTAAATTTGTTGGTTTAACTAAGATAGGTCTTGAAAATTATCACTACTAAGCCTGAAACTCTTGTTCTATTGAGGTTTACTGAAGGTCATATAAACTCTGTTATCTCTTTGCAATTTGTTAGTTAAAAAAAAATGGCTAAAGTGATTGTTAATTGTTTCCAAGTTTTCATAGGTAATTGTTAAAATACTTTTCAAAGTCTTTGGTAACCTGAAACCTTAAAGTTATGCCTGGATGATAAGTGGGATTGAATTCATTGGACATCTAGGTCTTTTCCAAAAAGGAAAAAGTGCTGAAATGTTAATTAATGGACATTACTTTGTGCTTTTAACTTCTGAAGGATATTCGAATCTTTTGGTGAGCATGCTTTGTACTTAACTGTTTCATAAATTTGCCATAGAAAGAGTTGTTTTCTCTTTGCCTGCCCAGAAACAACAACAACAACAACAACAACAAACAGATTCTATTGTTTTGCCTTTATCAGGTCTTTAATCCTATATAGGTGTTTTAAAACTTTCTTAAGATTTTAACAAACTTCTACAAACCACCCTAAGTAACCAAACTCACACATATGTGCACAGGAACTACTTCTCCAAACCCACCTACAGACTAACCCAACTCAGGACCAGGACCCCTTCTCCTGGGTAAAACTTATACACAACAAGGCACTTCTCTCGCCAGCCTTTCCGGCATGGGCAATCTGTCCCACTGTTTCATCTGTGCCACCTTGGGCAAATCCCCCCTGGTGGCTATTCCCTTCCCTAATGCATTGAACTGCTCCAACCCCACACCCACACCTCTGGGACATTCTCCCTCTCTGCAACATTCTCTTATTCACAGACCCTCTCAACCACCAAATCCTTTACTGTTATTCTACCCCCTAACTCTTCCCTCTGCAACGCCATCCTGTCAAATGTTACGTCTCATCACGCTCCTAACAGCAGTTTTTCTTGGTGCAATGGCACCCTATCTAAATCTCTCAGTACCTCCGCCTCCCTCCTCTGTCTTCCTGTCTCCCTAGTTCCACGATTAAATATCTATAGTCAGGCAGAAAGAGCCTTCCTTACCGGCCGTCCCCTAGAAAAACAACAAGGGGCAATCTTTCTTCCACTAGTTGTTGGTGTCTCCTGGTGGCCACAGGGTTGGGTACGGGGGCCTTAATTCACTCTGTAGATTCCACCAGGGACCTATCTGAGAGGTTTCAAATGGCCATCGAGGCCTCAGCAGAGTCTCTGGCTTCCCTACAACGCCAAATAGCCTTGGTGACCCAGGTGGCTCTTCAGAATTGACCTGCGTTGGACCTCCTTACAGCAGAAAAAGGAGGAATTTGCATGTTCCTCAACGAAGAGTGCTGCGAAACAGGTGTAGTGGACGTACCCTTGCCAAAGTTTGAACAAATTCGCGAAATGTCTCAGGCGTCAGTCAACCAACCTCCTTTACACCCCTAAGTTCACCTGCCCACCTCTGACATGCCCCACGATGCCCCTATATCAGCAGGAAGCAGCCAGATCTGAATCGTGGCTCCATTATAACAAATTAAAAATATCAGAATGTTGGGCTGGCAAGACTGGGGACCTCAAAATGGCCAACCCGAGGCCAGAAACCTCCCAATAACGATGCCTTGCTGCCCCAGCCCCATCTTCCTGCCAAAAACTCTTTATAAATCCCCCTGATGTTTGCCTGGGTGCGACTGACTTCCCTGACTTGTGCCTCCTCTCTGACTCACGGAACCTCACCCAGAGCGCTCCCCATTTGAGCACTCTCCAACCTGGCTCTGCTATCTTTAATTTTGCCCTCTGATCATTAAAAAGAAAACCTAGGGATCCCTGGGTGGTGCAGCGGTTTGGCGCCTGCCTTTGGCCCAGGGCGCGATCCTGGAGACCCGGGATCGAATCCCACATCAGGCTCCCGGTGCATGGATCCTGCTTCTTCCTCTGCCTGTGTCTCTGCCTCTCTCTCTCTCTCTCTCTGTGACTATCATAAAAAAAATAATAATAAAAAGAAAAAGAAAACCTAACACATTTTTTACTCTTTTTCATCACTTGTGAACGAACTGATATTCAGACAAGGCACCCTAGTTTGCTACCTAGCCAAGCTGAGTATTCTTTCAAAGTTTTTACATATTTCAAATTTATCTTTGATTTCCAGTGTCCATAGTTCTAACTCTGATTTTTTTTAAGATTTATTAATTTATTCATGATAGAGAGAGAGAGAGAGAGACAGAGACACAGGCAGAGGGAGAAGCAGGCTCCATGCTGGGAGCCCGATGTGGGACTTGATCCCAAGACCCCAGGATTGCACCCTGGGCCAAAGGCAGGTGCTAAACCACTGAGCCACCCAGGGATTCCCCTCTAACTCTATTCTTAAGGAGAGATCAAATTCTCATCAAAAAGTTATCACTAATTCATCTGGGATTTTTGAGAGAATGTTTTTTTGTTGTTTTGAGACAGCAAATTGCTGACAATTACATAATTTTCACAAAAATGTAGAAGACTGAGTAGTAGTTTAAATCGTTCCAGATGTTTAATGTAACATTTCTACACAGGACAGTGGCTCCTCTTGTAGTCCAATTATTAAAGTCTAGGTTTTGAATAAAACCAAATCTCTTAAAAAAAAAATCTCTTTGTGTTTTTTTTTAAGATTTCATTTTTTTATTCATAGAGACAGAGAGAGACAGAGAAGCAGAGACCCAGGCAGAGGGAGAAGCAGGCATCATACAGAGAGCCTGACGTGGGACTCGATCCATGGTCTCCAGGATCATGCCTTGGGCTGCAGGCGGCGCTAAACTGCTGCGCCACAGGGGCTGCCCCAACCAAATCTCTAAACAATTTATTTCCTCCCTCCTTCCCTCCCTTTCTTCCTTCTTTTTTCTTTCTCTTTCCCTTTTTTTTTCATGCAGAATTAAAGTAGATCAATTTGTAATAAACATACAAAGGTGGTCACCATATTCCATTATTTGATGAGACAAAAATATAATCATGACCAACTGAATAAAATTTGTCATAACTATAGGGTAAGATGAATTATATCAACTCTCATCAATTGTTTACCAAAACCCCCAAGAACATAAGGCATTACCCTGATGCATCGTGCTAAGAATTTAATGTAGACTGACATTCTTTTTTAGTGAGAAATACTAAATCTCGACAGACAGCTTTGCCCAGACAGCTTCAAAAGAAATTGAATACAAGGAGTATGCAACATGAAAAACGTGTAATATATTCTAATAAAATAGAGATGCAAACCATGAAGAAGCACGTTATTCTAAAATTATCTGTATTGTGCAACTAAAGTTTGACTCTCCCTTAATCTAGGACAAAGTATTTTCAGAAAATACTCACAAACAATCCAAGAACCAAAACTTAATTAGAATTACAGTCCATGATGGGAGAACGAGAGGAGTGGCATACTCACCAACTCATGGCATTTGTGATCATGTGAGAGAACTAATTTTTTTTTTTAATTCAACAAGCAAGAAGGAAGTCCTCTCAGGGATTATTCTAAGACTAATTCTGAAACTCAGAATTACAGTGTTACTTTAGTCTCCATCTCTAGGAAATAATGAGATAAAAGCCCATATTTGCCATTCTATAGGTTATGTGTAAGTGGAGTAATTGATGAGAGTATAATTCAACTTGCCCTATAGTTGTGACACATTCTATTCAGTTGGTCATGATTATATTTTTGTCTTATCAAATAATGGAATATGGTGACCATCTTTGTATGTTTATTACAAATTGATCTACTTTAATTCTGCATGAAAAAAGGGGAAAGAGAAAGAGAAAGTAAGGAAGAAAAGGAGGGGAGGAGGGAGGAAATAGCATTGTTTGCTGTCAAAGAGATTTGGTTTTATTCAAATCCTAGACTTTAATAATTGGACTACAAGAGGAGCCACTGTCCTGTGTGAAAATGTTATATTAAACACCTGGACTGATTTAAATTACTACACTAATATGTGCGGATGTCACTTAAGGTTTCACTCCCTGTTATGTACTAAAGGTTTGTGTCTCCCCAAAATTCATATGTTGAAACCCTAACCTTCACTGTTGCTGTATTGGGTGATGGAATCTCTAAGGAAGTAATTAGGCTAAATAAAATCACAATGTGGGGAATGCACCTCAGAGGATGAATGTCCTTATAGAGAGACCCCAGAGAGCATGCTCTCTTTCTCCATCCCTACACACCTAGGAAAGACAATGTGAGGACAAATCAGTCATCTGCAAACCAGAAAGAGTCTTAAGCAGAAGCCAAACCCTGCTGGAACTTTGAACTTTCGCTTTCCAGCCACCAGAACTGTGAGAAAAAAATTTTTTTTTGTATCTTTCAGCTGCCTTGTCTGGTATTTCATGTGCAGTCCAAGCCTGCAAATTCATTCCCTCTACTCCAGACACACAACTCCAAGAACTCCTTCAGTCTTTAGGTTTGCTCTGCCCTAGTATCTTTCCCGACTGATGCTTGTTACTAATCGACACAGCCCTTTACCTCACATCATGAACAGTTTTATTCTATGTCTTCAGTTGTCCAGGTATCTGCTGCTGACACTGTGACCTGTTATATCCAAAAGGGGAAATATGAAACTGGGGACTGACTGGTTATAGAGCAAAAAGTCCCTGTCCAATAAAGACGGCTTTGGGGGCAGTGACTAGAGATAAGGAATAGAGCCCTTTCCTTCTAAAAAGCAGTAGGCAAAGGAAGGGCTGAGAAAGGGCTGATTTCTTATATGTATATACATACTGTAGATGTAGAGGTATGAATCTTACTGTATGTTTTTTTAACTTGTTTTGTGCATGTTTTCTGTCCTGTAGTGAATCTGATGGCATTTAGTAGCAGAGTTCAGCTATCCCTTTGCCTTGTGAGCAATGAAGCCCTGAAGAAAGCAAATCTATTTTAATTCTGAATATCAGGTGCTATTTAAAACATCAGTAGACTTTGATAGTTTTTATTTTAAGGAACTCTGAATTCTGACCCAATTCTGTCACTGAGTTGTTGTATGTTTCATATGTTTGCTGTATATTTGCAATTTTACATATTTTGAGATTGTCTTGTTGGACCCTGGCTCACAGGTGCCAACGTGTCCTGGTGGACGCCCCAGAGACTCAGACCCCAGACAGGCAGATGCAATTAGCAAGAGGGTTTATTGGATGTTTGCGCAAATGGGCTCTCCACCTCCGAGGAGGAAGAGAGCCCCGATTAGCAATTACAGGCATCTTTTAAAGGCAAAAAGACCGCTTAAAGGCAAAGAAACCGGGGTAGTAGCATAGCATCCAGGTTATTGATTTCTCAGAAGGTCAACATGAACCTGTTCAGGAACATATCAGTGAGGGCGTGGGGGGGGATGGTTTTCTTATCTTGGACAACTAGAATATTTTTTTGTTGCTTAAATTCCAGGAAGGTGCAGGGATGGGCTGCCTCTGGATTAGGGCTGGTCCTACTCACGGGGGGTGGGGGGGGGTGGGGGGTGGTGGGGGGGGTGGTGTTCTTCAGTCTCTGAAGCTAAAGAAAATTTAGCTCCTTTAACATATTTATTATATTACAAATTTAAATTGTTGTCTTCTAAACTAGATTCTTGTTTAACAGATCTCAGAGAAACATAAAATGACATTGATAATTTCAGTGATGTTGTTTTCCTTTGAAATTTAATGAATAGTTGAATGACGTATGAAAGGAGAAGATATATAATATGTAGGTTTTATAACGTGGAAAAATACAACAGAGATTTCTACTTCATTTTGCTAACTCTGACGTTAGCAGCAGCCACTCCTCTATTTGTCTATAAATGTATAAGTGACAGGTGCCTGGACATTATAATCCTTTAATATAAAAGATCACATTTCAAATTAGTTTGCATGGCTACTTTTATTTATTTATTTTTTATTTATTTTTTTAAATTCATGTTACAAAAACAACTAGCTTTAAGGTTTATTTTTGTGACTTTTTTTTAAACAGAGAAAAATGACACACTCCTTGGGGGAAGGTGAGGGATTGAGAAGACAGGCCCTGGGTAAAAATAATCACGACAGCACCTGGAGTTGATAGGCCTGCCTAGGAGACACGGGCACTGCCACACCAGCACAGGGGACAGCTACTGTCTGAGGCTCAGCAGACCAGTTCACACGCCACGCAAACCTGCTATAGATCCAAGTCATAAAAATCTTCCAGCTCATCATGAAACAAGTCCCACTCATCTTCAGAGTCTGTCAGGTCGTCGTCCCCACCTGCAGCCAAAAGCATAAGCAACATCTCGCCCAGCTCAAAGGTGACAACCTCCTCTTTCTCGTTGTCAAAGGGGTTGCTGTTCTCTCTTTCCTCAATGAGCTCCCAGAAGTGGTTCCTTCCTTGGGCCCGGTATCTGCTTGATGTTCCCACTTTCTGTCTCTGTGGCTCCTCTCTACGGCCATCAGGGTACACATGTTTGTAAAAACAGTTCCCTCCAAATGGGCAGCTCCCACGTCCTTCATCAAAATACCTGCACGCCTTGTTGCTCATCGCCTCCTTGTATTTCTGAATGAGTTTCTGCTTCTCTTCTTTCTCCTCCACCCAGTACTCACTTGGAATGACAAAGTTAGATGTGATCCGGCATTCGGGGCAGGACTTTATGATCTGGCTCTCAAATTGCTTAGCACTCCTCCACTTGCGAATACACTTGAGACAGTAAGTGTGGTTGCAGTTGGAGAGAATCCCAAAGCGACGCTCACGCGGGTTGGCTTTCTCATAGACCACCTCCATGCAGATCCCACACACCAGGTCCTTACTGCGCTGGACAGCAAATGAGAGCTCCATGTCCTTCTCATGGGCCTCATTGCAAGATTTTATATGTAGTGATCTCTGGGCGGCATCCATGGGATGGAGGACCTGCAGCCCACACATGTCACACGAGTCTCCGTGGAGATATACACAGTTCTCCCCATACCGGCACTCTCCCACTGCAGCATAGGGCCAAAGCTGCTTCTTGGTTTCCACTGCTGTCTGTTCTTTCTCGGATTCTTCCTTGGTCACAGACCCCTGTGGGGTGCTTCAGTGCAGGAAGGGGCAGTACGGCCACAGTAGGACTGCCCGGGAACAAACTCAATGGCATTCACCCAGTCTTCTGAACCTGCGCCGACAGTAGCAAAGTTTGAATTTCTGGACTCTGCTTCGCCCGTATTCATTTCAACAACTGGTCCAACTCCCGATGAGAGACTTGAGGAAGCAAGAGATGATTTTACAGTTAGATCTGCAGCAGTCACTTCTTCCTGTTTCAATGGCTTGCTATGTTCATGTCTGCAGCGGTCTCCGTAAATACAGTATCCTCGCTGAAAATACTTGCACACTACACCATAGGGACTGTCAGAGAGGTCATGCGAATAGCGACAGTTATCTCCTTCTTTACAAACCCTGTGCATGAAATACCTTAGCTCCTAGTTTTTCTTCTTGCTTTTGGTATGTGTTGAAGTGGTGGACTTGGAGCTTGGAGCGGATGGCCAAGAAAGAATTCTTAAGAGGTCTTCAGTTCAAAAAAGGTGGTTTTACCAAAACAAAGGGACTGGGTTCCTGGGCTGAAAGAGCTGCCTGCATGGCTACTTTTAAAATTCAAACTACTTTTCACAGTTAAAAACCAAACAAACAAAGAGAATAACTTACAGATCTAGCCTCTCTCAACAATAAGGTAAATCCATCTGGTTGAAGAAACTATAAAGGCTTTCCTCAGGACCAAAAGAGTTTGCTAAATTTAAGATTTAGGAAAGCAGAGAATGCACTATTGTAATTCTGTAAGAGAAATCTGCAAGAGAAACAGACTGCTGTGTGTTCTCGGAATCCTAGTTTACAACTTCCTGTTCCTTCAAAGACCAGTTGGAAAAAAACTGAAGATGTGGCCAAATTAATTTTAGAAATTTACTTTTTAACAATTTTTTATTGTACTGTTTTATAAATGAGGCATAACTCAAGGGCAGATTAATGACTAAAATGCATTTTGATTTAACTGTCTTCTCTGATAGTGTCCTTGAGTTTGCTTTTTGAATCACTCTTACCAAGGAAAGTTATACAGATAATAAAACAATAGGAATCTATACTGGGTAGTTTTATCAAATTCACAATCAATTTAGAATTTTAAGTCTGAAAGGACTGTAAATGTGCCCCCTCCCCCATTTTACATAGTATTTCAAAGGATAGAGGTACTTGTTAAAGTAAATTTATTTACCTTAGTCTGTGAGACTTTGCATCATACTGAATCTTAGTTTTTATCACATTTTAGAAAAGGATACCTATGGGTTAATCTTGTTGAATGGCTATAAGACCTGAGGATACAAGGAAACTAAAATTATCATCTATCTGACATTAGTAAAGGTGAAAGAAAGGCATTTACTCTCAAATGTACTCACTGAAGAAAATGCCCAGGACTGTTTTTGTTTCCTAGTCCTGAAACGTCCACATATATCTTTGTAGAGCTGTTCATGATGATCTTTATAAAAAATTATAAAGGTTTAATTTTTTCCCGTGTGCAGCAGATGACAAGAAACTAACCAATTCCCGCTGATCCTCTTAAATTCCCTTGGGTACATATCATATTATTTTCTGTTGTTTCTGCTTTGCTGAAGACTTAAAACCCTTCATTAATGTTTCAGACCATTTTTCATCACATTTTTTGCCAACAGGTAAAATGGAAAAGGAGACATACCATGCAATTATTAAAATGGTTCTTGCCAGTCTTCTATGTCTTGAACTGCAAATCCTCTGGATTTCCACCAATATTTCAAGTTTCTTTCTTTTTTTTTAAATTTCTCTAAAACTTTATTCAAAGTTATTCCCCTCACTGTTAATAAGGTGTACAGTTAATGCTCTGTGCCAGTATTATGAGGCTTGCCCATTGCCAGCAATGAACTTTGAGAAAAACCCATTTCCTGACACGCAAAAGTTAAATTACTCTCTTCAAAACATACTAAACTCCCAACACTTGTGAAAGTATTACATGCACCATTTTCCCATTAGTCTTTAAATGTGAACTTACATTATTAATCTACATCAGTGGATGTTAAAGTCATTTTAACAAATTGTACAAATCAAAATACCACTAGTTAATATTAGACAAGAGTATTTTACACACATTACATTACATATTACCTTGCAATTTGAAACATTACAGTTCATGCTTGTGTAAGTTTATTTGAGATAAAATATAAACTTAGTTGAATTTATAACACTGAAGTATCACAGGTAACCTAATAATGCCCTGTGCCCCATCCTTCTATTTTGTTTTAAATTTTTAAAAGGCAGCCAGAAAAATGTTTTATTTATTCTTTAAAATAAGGCGCAAAGAAAGATTGCAACAGCTTCCTCATACACCTCTCTATTAGCATCTCCACCTTGAACCAATGATTCCGAAGCAGACCCAGAGCTACGTCCATAGTTTTCCAGTGTACCATGTTGTCTATACCAGACGTCTGCTCAGTGCTAGCATCTCTCTGTTCAGAGGTCATTATAATAACTCGCAACTGCTGGCCTGGATTTCAAGCAACATTCCAGTTTCCAGAACCATTCCAACTCTTCTCCCTCTTTAGGATTTATAAATTATAGACAAAGAATGTATGTGTCTTGCCATTTCTAAACAGGGTTTGTGCATACCACATTTTAAGACTACATTCCCTAAACTAGAAACTTTTTTTTTCAAAAATCACAGGTACTTTTAGTAAGCTTGTTGGTTCAAAGTACAAAAGTCTTACATGTTTAAAAAAATTAAAATTGGAAACTAGTACCTCGGCTTTCTTCACCCGAAGCACATGATTCATGATACCACATTTAAAAACTAAGCTTCATGCATACAAATGGCCAGAGAGGTATGAAGTTTACAGAGCCCTTTAACATTACTCCCGTAGATTGAGCACTGGCTGGACCACAATAGGAAGCATGCGAGCAAATTGAGCAAAGAGACTCCCCCAAGAACACGATAGTTTTCCAGGCTTCATGTCAGTCACATAAAAAGTTACACAACATGTAATCCTTTAAAATTGTCCCCAGACGTCCCATTCCCAGAACTGTTCCTTTACAGACCCTCCACCCCAACCTGCACTGAAGTCTTCCACCTCATAGAAGTATCTTAATGCTCCCTGTTACTAAAGACAGCTGCTTCGGGTTCTGCTGCTGTGGCAGGGAGTCTTGGCACTTTCTTAGCAGGACTTGGAATATGCTCAGTGGCTGCACTTGAATGTATGAGTCCTACTCCTTCACCCAGAGTATCGTCGCTGGGGGAGGGCTCTGGGCATAGGTCCTCCTGTGCTTCTCATCCACTCTGACGAGGTACCAGGTCCCTTTGAAGAGGGAATCTACTGAGCTCTGAGGAATATAGTTCATCAAGTGATGAGTGTGCTCTCTGAGCTTCATGTTTTCAGCAAAGACATCTGGTTCCACATAAGTTCTTGAGTCAAGTCTTGATTTGAGGTCACATAAACTTGCAGTTATTTTATCAAGACCAGACCCTGGTGTGGGATCTTGCATAACTCCAAGGGAGTACAGGGTGGGCGCCAAACCAGAGCCATAAGAGAACACACCAGTCCTCTTTCCTGCTAGCTGTTGAGGTGAGTACTGTGCTAGAACAGAAGCGAGGGAGCCATAAACAGACGATGTGTACATATGTCCATTTTGATTTGACACAAGCAAAGATGCCTTTGTTTTCTGATTAGAGTTCAGCACTAGCCTTCATAAATGCCTTTTCCACATCTCTATCAAACAAGGTATCTTCTAATTTAACATCCCCAAAGGCTTCCAGGCCACTACAGATACTATTTTTATCTCTGTTCTGGTCATTAAGGATGTCATTCAGCAAAATCTGAGCCAGAGACTTCTGAACCAGCTTACAGTAGGGTGAGTGGAAGATCATGAAACCAAAATCATTCAAGGTAAAGTCTTTATCATTTCCCTGTTTCTGCCACTGGACTTGGATCTTTTTGTGATAGAATAGCAGCGGTCTAGTCCACCGAAGTACCACTGTATGGAGAGTTTCCCATCTACTATAGGATATTCCGAAAGCATGTCAGGCTTGTAAAAGTCATAGGCATGTTACATATGTGTCCCACGAAGTCCTTGGTCAAAAATTAAAGGCGCATTTGCCCCAATTAGCAGAGCAACAGATCTCATTTCACCTGTAGGTCTAGAATTTCCTGTGGCATATACAGCAATATCTCCCGCAACTACCAGGGCATACTGTCCATCCCAGGAGCTGGACTCAATCCAATTTACCCCATTTAAGACATCAGCTGTGCTTCCATAGCATGCATTGGTTGTATCTATTCCTTCTATATCTGTGTTCCCAGACTCCTCAAAGAGCTGCATCAAATTAGTCTTCACGGATTTTGATTTGTCCATGATTGTCTCTGTTCCAACTTCTAAATGCCCAATGCAATCATACAAAATGCTGTCTCTCCATAAGATTCTGAACCACAGTCAGGCAAAGAGAGTTGATATCTTCTCTATCTGTGCAGAAGCCCATCTTGGCTTGGCCCATGCCAATAATATACTTTCCAGCATCTACACCATCATATTTTTCCAACTCTGCTTGATCAACAAATTGAGAAGGAAAATACATCTCAAGGGCAGCAATTCCCACATCTTTTGGCCAGCAGGCTTCTGCATTCAAAGGAAGTGGCCCAGGCATGGTGAAAGAGCCAAAGATAACCAGGCGGTGGCTGTGGAAAGGGAGTGAGCCACAAAAGGGAAGTACCTCAAGTTGTTTTCATTAGAGAATCTCACTCCCTTCTTAATTGGGATGAAGACTTGAATATAGACAACATTTTGACAACTGAGATAAAATTGGTCTTGTCAGTGTCACAACTGACATACTTTTGGCCTTCTGAAACCATACAAATCTATTATGGAAATTAAAGAAGATTTTACCTTAATTATAGGATAATTTTCAAATGAAAGCAAATGGAAATTGAAGTCAATAGGTGTATTAAGTTCTACAAATAATACTTTATAAGGGAAAAATCAGTACTATCAATTTGAAAAAAAATAAAATTAGCAAATACCTTGTGTTTCATGGAAAGTTATACTAAAAGAACACGAGTTAATAAATTTTGAGTATTTTATTCTAGATAGCCAACATATTTTTAAAGTAATATTCGTTATAATAAACTTCCTTCAATGGGTTAAGTTAGGCTATACAAAACAATTTTTTTTTTGAGTACAAGTGAATTTTTAAATATGTCTCTGGTACTTTGCTTTGGGCTTTCTTCTGAAAGAAAACTAAGCAGAAATTTCCTGAAGAGGTTTATAGTGAATTGAAAGAATGGAAGTCACACTGAATAAAGCTAATGCAAACAAAACTTTGATTTGCTATTTAAAGCTTCATGGATTCTAACCTTTTAAACTTGTATTTTGCGAGCACACAAATGACCTTTAAACTAAGTGGTACCGTCTGTTGTTACATTCGTTGTAGTTTGATCCTGGTGCTGGGTGTTGGATTTTTTTTTCTTGACATATCCTTAGAAATGCTTCTGTGTTCCAATAAATGGTGATAGTTAAATAGCATCAAAGGAAAAAGAAAACTCTGTCAGAAGAAAATTTTCTGTCTATGCACATCTTAATTTAAGCAGAAAATTCAAAGAATTGTCCAGTGACACAATAACAAATTTATGTTCTACAATATTCAGGAATAGGTTCAACTCATCCCATTTGGCTACTTAGCATAGAAGTTAAGGTGGCAAGATCTAAATTCTAAGACTGTGTACCTCTTTCCGAATATGTAGCCTTGGAAATTTTAATTAGCCTCTAAGTCATCCTTCCGTAATTTAGAAAATGAGAGCAAGACTAAACATTCCTTAGAGGGTTTTGTTGAGGATAAAATAATACAGTGTTTGTAAACCAATTATTTTGTTGCGTGGTTCATGTTCAACTATTGCCAACTGTTATAACTTTGATAATATTGAAAATCATTTCCATTCAACAGTCCAGTTAATGGCTACAAACAACATGGATTTCCTGGTGCTCTTATTGATAGATTTCTTTTCTTTTTCTTTTTTTTTCTTTTTTCCTGCCATAGTATGATTATTCATAAGAAGAGACTGACCTCTTGATCTCTGCTTTCTAGTTTATATAGGGCAGGAAACTTCTCAGAAACTTTTATCATTACTACATTTCCCATATTTCTAGAAGCTCACTTGATCCCCAACAAAGTATTTTTACTATTTTTTTTTCTTTTTTACTGACATCCTGGGATGGTTGTACTATTGAGACTCCTTACTCAGAAATAAAAGCTATTTTAGAAGAAGCATTATATTATATAAGGTGTATCATTATATTATATAGTTTATTTGTATTCAATGCTCTTGAAACATAGCTCCTACATGGTGTAGCTTATGAATCTCTGAAATTTCAGAGAAATGATATGTAAGCATTCACACCTCTCACTGATCATCTATCCACAATCATAACGTTTACATGAGATTATCAATTATCACATATTTTAATCATATATCTTATAAAGATACTCCATAAAACTATATATAAATACATATACATATATATGCATAGACATAGTCTATATGTGTATATATGCACATATATATTTATATGTGTCGTGCCCAAGATTATGTATCTGAGAAACCACCAAGGGGCCAACACCGATGCAAGCACAGGAGAGTTTATTTGGAAGCTCGAGCTTGGGTCCAAGTGTACCTGACACAGCAGAGCAGGGACTTGGACCCTGAAGTGGGTTACAGCTGGGTTTTTTATGGGCTGGTTTAGGGGATTTTCAGAAGGGGTGGAGGAATTTCTCAAGTTCTGTTTACATTCTGATATGGAGCTTTCAAGTGCATTGAGCTCTGTTCTCATTCTAATATGGGGCTTTCTGATATAGGATTCTCTGCTGAGGGCAATTCTGAACTCTGTTGTCTTTCTAGTATGGGGATTCTCTGCCGAGGACATTCTGCAGTTTTTTCTGTAAAGTTCAGCTCTTATTCACAGGGGCCTAAGATGGCTGTACTTGTGCTAATGCTAAACTTGAGGTGGAATGGCCTTAATTTTTCTCAGCCTCCACATTATGCTACAGTAATGTTTTGAATGAATGTTCTTAAAAGTCTTAGAATTCAAACCATCAACTGTGAGTAGCCCATATTGGACACCCATGGCTATATTTAGGGATTGGTAGAAGTAAATTTTCTGAAAAGAACTGTTTATTTTAGTAATGTAAATAATACTTATCATATTATGAATCCTAGGACAATGATAGTTGGTATCATGGATGTGTACTTTACTGTCACCAGGGAATTTGAAAAAGTATGGAACCAGGCAAAGCATGCAAGGTAGGGGGACTAGTTATAGATGAGAAGTCTGTTCAGATGCTGCTGCTCACAAATGACTAGAGAGGAAATTCATATGGAAAAGAACAAACATGTATTTGGGAAGTGTTGCAAGAGGGGGTCAGGAGAACTGAAAATCAAACAGGTAAACATTAACAAGAAAAACCTGAGGATTCATGGAGAGAATTTTAAGTATCAATCATATATAAATATTGAATAGAGAAACAAAGTTCGTAAACATAATTGTTGCATAGGCTTGAGAATATAGGTCCTAATACTGATGTATTATGTACTATGTCTTGTACCTGTGATGGCCACTGGAGGCAGGAAGTTCCAAATTAAAAAATACTAATTTTAACTGAAAATAAATAAGCATATTAGTGTGTTTACCTTCTGGATAAAGTTACAGCTTCTTTTTGTGACTCACATATTTTTACAGGGAGAAAAGATCATGGGCTAGAAGTTGACAGGAAGCCACAGTGCACAAGATCTATTTCTCATGGGCATGTTTAAGACTTGTAGAAGATACTAGCCAAGGTTGTGAAGTAAGGGGTTAGGATAAGACCAAATTATACACTTGATGAGAAACAGGAAGGAATACAGAAGCTTTTCAATAGAGATCCGGTATTTCCCACATACAAATTTACTGAAAAGGCAAAGTAGCTTAAGGCTCTTGTATCACCAAAGCTATTTGTTTCTTCAGGAAAGAAGAAAAGTTAGTTGAACTTAGTTCAACTACTTATAGTTATTTGAACTATAGTAGGTGTAAAACTCCAATGTTCATTAGAGAGTTTGTTCTCAAAGGAAAGGAGAAAAAGTAAGATTGTGTCAAAGTTACAGATAACGCAGCATTTATTTATAAAGCATATTTAATATTATACTGGGCCTAAGTGGAAGAAAATATTAGCAAGAATGTGTACAGAATATTAACTGAACTCTTTTAGTAAGAGTCATTACAATTACTTTAAAATATTCTGTCTCATTATGAAATATTTTGAGAAAAAAATTTATAGATCAAGAATTGAAATAATCTTAAATGGTGATTTTATGACTTTAATAAACAGTTTTTTGCAGGTAGAAAATACGGATTAATGGAGATTAAAAGTTTAAAGGGATGTTAATGCTCATGAATCCAATCTTATCCCAAGTTTTCTCAGCATCAGCATCACTTGGAAACTTAATAGAAGTGCAAATGCTCAAAGCTCTCCCTACATTTAGTACACTCAGGTTGGGTCTCAGCAATCCTGTGTTTTATCAAACCCTCTAGGTCCTTCTTAAACATGCTACATTTGCAGAACCACTAATGTACTATTATACTTGAATTAGGATTGCCTGAAGGAAACCAAATAAGCAAAACCAACAGCAACAACAATGAAAAACAGGTTACCACTTCAATTAGATTTTTAGAACAATAACAAATTTTTAGTATAATCATGCCCTACGTGGTACATATTTGTTATTGTTCGGTAGTTGTTTATCTGAAGTTCCAATTTGTTTCTTTTATCTAACAATTCTATCTTGAATGGACAAGACTAGAGATAAATTGGTCAAGGTAACCCTTTTTTATTTTTTTATTTTATTTTATTTATTATTTTATTTTATTTTATTTTATTTTAGATTTATTTATTTATTTACTTATGAGAGAGAGAGAGAGAGAGAGAGAGAGAGAGAGGCAGAGACACAGGAGGGGGGAGAGGCAGGCTCCATGCCGGGAGCCCGACGTGGGATTCGATCCCGGGTCTCCAGGATCGCGCCCTGGGCCAAAGGCAGGCGCCAAACCGCTGCGCCACCCAGGGATCCCCTGTTTTTAACTTTTTGAGAAACCTCCATACTGTCTTCCAGAGTGGATGCACCAGTTTGCATTTCCACCAATAGTGCAAGAAGGTTTCTATTTCTCTACATCCTCACCAATACTCATATCTCGTGTTTTTTAGTTCAGCCATTCTGACAGATGTGAAGTGATACTTCATTTTCATTTTGATTTGCATTTCGCTGTTGGCCAGCTGGTCTTTGGAGAAATGTCTGTTCATGTCTTCTGCCCATTTTTAACTGGATTATTGCTTTTGGGGTTGTTGAGTTGTATAAATTATATACTTTAGATATGAACTTTTTATCAGATATATTATTTGGAAATATCTTCTCCCATTCAGTAGATTGCTTTTTAGTTTTGTTAATTGTTTCCTTCACTGTGCAGAAGCTTTTTATTTTGATGTCGTTCCAATAGTTTATTTTTGCTTTTGTTTCCCTTCCTCAAGAGACATGTCTAGAAAAATATTGTTACAGCCAATGTCAGATAAATGATTGCCTATCCTGTCTTTTAGGATTTTTATGGTTTCTGGTGTCACTTTTAGATCCTCAATCCATTTTGAGTTTATTTTTGTGTATGGTGCAAATGTGGTCCATTTTCATTCTTTGGCATGTAGCTGCCCAATTATCCCAACACCATTTGTTGAAGATATTTTTCCCCATTGGAGTTTCTTTCCTGCTTTGGTGAAGATAAACTATCCATACAATTGGAGGTTTATTTATGGGCTTTCTAATCTGTTCCATTGATCTATATTTGTACTTTTTGTGCCAGTACTTCACTGTTTTGATCACTATAGCTTTGTAATATAACTTGAAGTCTGGAGTCATGATGACTCCAGGTTTGCTTTTCTTTTTTCAAGGTTCTTTGGCTATTCAGGGTCTTTTGTGGTTACATACAAGGGTTATGATTGTCTGTTCTCTTTCTGTGTAAAATGCTGCTGGCATTTTGATAAGGATTGCCTTAAATGTGTAGATTGCTTTAGGGTAGTATAGCCATTTTAACACTACTTATTCTTCTGATCCATGAGCTATGGGATTTTTTTTCCATTTCTTTGTGTCATCTTCAGTTTCTTTCATCAACATTTTACACTTTTCACACTACTGGTCTTTCATCTATTTTGCTAAGTTTATTCTTAAGTATTTTATTCTTTTTGGTGCAATTATAAATGGGATTGTTTTCTTAATTTCTCTTTCTGCTGCTTCATTATTGGTGTATGGAAATGCAATGGATATCTGTATATTGATTTTGTATTCTGCGACCTTCATTCATTGGTTGATTGAATGTGACTGTGACTGAATTCATTCATCAGTTCTAATAGTTTTTTGGTGACATCCTTAGGGTTTTATATGGGTAGTAGCATGTCAACCAATTTTTTTTATAGTTTTAATGTAGAGCTGTAGTTCATCTTTGTTAGTTGTTTATATGAATGGAAACTTTAAGTTATTAGCTCTTGATATACAGAAAGGTAAATGTATATGTGCAATGACTTTACTAAATTGATTTATTAATTTTTAAAGATTGCAGGTTCTCTTGAGTTATTTCATTACAAAATCATAGTATTTGTAGTGTAATTAAATATCCATTTTTTTCATTTTTATGCTTTCTTTTCTTGCTTTAACAAACATTCAGCATAATTTGAATAGAGGTAATGATAATCAACATCTAGTCTTTTTTTTTAATAAATTTATTTTATATTGGTGTTCAATTTGCCAACATATAGAAAAACACCCAGTGCTCATCCCATCAAGTGCCCCCCTCAGTGCCCGTCACCCAGTCACCCCCACCCCCCGCCCACCTCCCCTTCCACCACCCCTAGTTCGTTTCCCAGAGTTAGGAGTCTTTCATTCAACATCTAGTCTTATTCATGAACTCAGGGTAATAATGTTCAGTATTTACCAACTAAGTATAATGTTTCACACCTATGCTCTTTATTAAATTAATGATATCACTTCGTTCCTAAATTTTTATAATTTATCTTATGAACAAATGTTTACTTTTGTTAATTGTAGTTCCATCTATTGAAACATGCACTTTTTCATTTATTCTATTGATAGGATTAACTGACCTGATTTATTTTTATTAATATTCTATATGTATAGATTTAAATTTTAATTATTTTGCTAATAATTTTTGTGACTAATTTATGGGAGATATTGACCCATTATTTTTTTATAATGTCCTTCTTCAAGTTTGATTTGTGAGTCCTGAATTTTTCCTGGCCTCATAAAGTGAGGTGGAAACTAACCTCTTTTTATTTATTCCCTAGAAGAGAATATACAAAATTGATATACAATTCTCAAATATTAGGAAAAAGTTACCAGTATAGTCTTCAGAGCCTGTAATTGCTTTGTGGAAGGTTTATAGCTAGGATTCAAATTTCTATAAAAGATGTGCAGTAATTTAGTTTTTCTATTTTTTCATATGTTGTTTTGTTAATTTGATTTTTTAGACTTAGTTCTTTTCATGTAAAACATGAAATTTATTGAATGAAGTTGCTTATCAGATATTCTTACCATCATTTTAACATCCAAGAGTCTATATTGATGGTCCTTTTTTGGTTCTTGATAATGATAATGTATGTTTTCTTTTTTCTTTTTTATCTTGAGGCATCTTTTAGAGTTTTATTATTTCATTAATATTTATAGAATAAACTTTTTGAGTTCTGAAATTCTTCTTAAAGGTTTACTTTTCTTTTCCTCATTCTACTGTCTTTGATTTCAATATATTACTTTATTTTAGCCTCTTTACATTGATCTTTTACCTATTCTCATTTCTAATACATATATTAAAGCTACATTTTACTAATTTTATGTCATATTTTCATTATCATCTAGTTCAAACTATTTTTTAATTTCCATTGCATATCCTTTGTTATCCTTTCATTACTTAGGTTTCCAGCAAATGAATACTAAGTGATTACTGGACAATGTTTGCATTTTATACACACAAACACACACACACACACTTTAACTTGCTGTTGCTTAGGTGTCTGCAGATTTGAATAGTCAAAATCATATTCTGGATTAGTTCCACAGACTAAATAAATACATATGTTTACATTTATACCTGCATTATAGGAAAACAGAATTACAGATATACTATGAGTAGATGATGCAATAAGATATCAAAAGTACTTTTTCATAACAGCCATCAATTGTTCTTAACACTTAATTCACACTGAAAGAACTGTTGTGTGCCTTCTCCCACTTAAAAAAATGCAGAAACTATTATTAGGAATCTTTTTCATGTCTTAAATTAATTAAAACGTTTGTATAATACTTTTCTGTGTCACAGGGAATCCAAAATATTCTGTTTTACCATTTACTGGCATCGTCAATCCCTTTTGATATATTGAGACACCTAAGTTGATTTCTCTTCTCCTTTACATTTGGTTTTGTGGATATTTAGAGACCAGAACTGATTGACAGGTATGCAAGTGTACTGATAAACAGTGTGTTCTTTGTGGAGTAAGCTTTTGCAACCCAGGAGGTATAACTATGCAAATACTAGCAGATGGCTATGTAAATATAAATGTAGTTGTTCTACTAAAGCCTGACATAGTGACACATTTAATTAATTTTAAATACATTAATAATTTTCCCAGAAAATTTATATTAATAAATGTTTTAGAGACTTCCTATCCATTGCAAAATTCTTCTTACCTGTTAGTTGGGCATGGGTCTTGCTAAATCTTGGCAGAACACATTATAGTTGAGATATTTCAGTCTCATAGAGAATTACATGGCAGATGGCAATGTAAAGGAACTACTCAGCTATTTGAGTATTATTTTTAGGAAGCCATCTGCTGGATATTCATTCCTCTGGGATTCACAAATTACTTGGGGGCTAGGAAGTGTGCCTATGGATTCAAAGTTGTTTAGAGTTCAAGTGTGTGCATGTGCACGCACACACACGCAAACTACATGTATGAAGAAATATATAGTGAAATATTTAAGAAAGTAGTTTAGTGGCTATGTAGCTGGTTCCTAATTTTAAATGTTTACCTAAGATATTTTACTGAATATTCTAAATAGATATACAGCAAGTGTATTGTTCAGTCTTTCAAATGAAAAGCTTAAAGCAGAATACACCAATATTTAATCTTACTCCAGTCCACAATGTATTTGAGATTATACTTGCAAAAATGTTTTATAAATAATTATGAGATGTATATATGTAGAAGAGTATACTTAAAAAATAAAACAATAAAACTAATTTACAAGGAGAAATTAAGCAAATAGGTTGTGGAGTTCGTGTTTTTTTCAATTTGCTATATATATATTTGTATGTATATATATATATATATATATATATATATATATATATATATATATATATATTTGGTGGTGGTGGTTTTTGTTTTTGTTTCTTACTTTACCTTCCTCACTTATTGAGTCTTTTTTTTAAGACTTTATATTTTTAAGCAATCTCTATACCCAATTTGGGGTTCAATCTTACAACTGGAGAATCAAGAGTTTCATGCTCTACCAACTGAGCTAGCCAGGTGCCCCCTTGATTGTTTTGAGTAAAATGCAAATTAATTTATCAACCACTTGGGTGACTACACTAAATTATTTATATTGGAAAATATGTGTTCAAATGCACAGATAATGGGCAATAGAAACTCTATAATTGTATGCTGATCTTTTTTTTTTTGTATGTTGATCTTTATACTAAAATACTACTCAAAGATGCACATGATCCTTGTTAAAAACATGCAAAGTCTTCTCTGTTGTAATTGAGTTGGAATATTCTCTTATCACTATAGAGATCGAAGATTTTGATGTATAATTTTGGCTTTTTTATAATTGAGAATCTTCTGTTAATGAAATATTGAAAAATTAGTTCAAATGATAAAATTACTTTAAAAGTTTATCTCAAATTATCATATAACAAAAGTAAAACAGGATTTTGTGGGATATATTGTATTTTGAGATAGGCATTCTTACCAAAGATAAATATCAAGAATATCAAACACTCATTGAAGAAAAGACAGTATGTGCTCTAAGAAGTTTAGAGTTCAGAAGTTAACTCCTCTAAGTCTCCAGGATTGCGGTCAGTTGAGATGTCCAGGGAATCAATCATGTCTTATTACCAGGCAATTGATGAATTATCTCCAAAGTCTGATATGAATTTTATATTGGCATTTCCTGAATAAAATGATCTTTTGAAGTTGATAATTTTATTCTTATGAAAAATTCAATTCATAGATTGCAAAAGTATCCTGCTCCTATTTAGGCCAGTTTGAGTAATCTTATAGCAGAACAATTTTACTTGGCTACTATGTATTAACAATACTTGATATCCACAATGTCTAAGACTATTTCTAATAGAAAATCATCTTAGGGAAGCTCCTGTAATGATTTCATGGGTTTATTTCCAGAACATCTCTGTAGTTCCAGTCCTCTAATTTATCCATTAGTGCCAAATCATTAATACTCTCCTGATCTTTGGTAAAGAATTAGTTTCAGTTAGTAGCTTAGGAATCCTATAGGAATCTGTCTTAATATTAAGCTGTCTGATCTCATACCATAATGCTGCTTGGGGAAATAGGATTCTTTTACATGTCATAGGAAAAAACTTCATAACAAATGTATAGTTTTCTTTATTCCTACTATAATTGAAACAGGTAATGTGTCTTAAAATAAAATGTCTTATTGTTCATTAAGTTGTAAGGTAAGAAAGACTTGAAAATGTGATTAATTAGATACTTGGTGTGTTCCTTTAGAAAATTCTGTCAGTAGTTAGCATTCCTTGATTAGTATATATGATCAATGTTTCCTGGGAAATTTATGTTTTTCTTATCTTATAGAAACTTCAGTTTATTTTAAATAGTTTTGCAGTACATTTTATCCAATATTATATAGGTGTCATAATCAACTCAAGTAACTAGTTATTCAATTAGAAAGCTGTAATTGGAAATCTGCAATATTTAATGATCTTAGTCAATTTCCTTACAAACGAGTTTAAAAGTCAGAGTGTGTATTTTGAAAAGGAGTATTTTAGAGATGAAAAATATATGTATATATTTATAACAAATGATAAAATTATTTGGAAGAGATGCACATAAAACTGCCTCAGTTTTTGTTTGTTTTCATTTTACTGCCATTTCAGTTAATTTTCTACAGGACTCAAAATTTTATCTACTTAGGCACTGACTTCATTTTAATGTTGTGTATGTATGTATATTAGCATTGTGTGTTAATATTTTAATATAGAATATAGCATTATTAATATTGATGTGTCTAACTTTCTTGACTGCAGATGAAATTTCTATAAATGCTCAATATTTTTCCTAACCTTTAGTGTAAATCTAGAAATATATAATATGTTCATTTTTTAAAAATATTTTATTTATTTATTCATGAGAGACACAGACTGAGAGAGAGAGAGGCAGAGACACAGGCAAAGGGAGAAGCAGGCTCCATGCAGGGAGCCTGATGTGGGACTCGATCCCGGGACTCCAGGATCACGCCCTGGGTCAAAGGCAGGCGCTAAACCGCTGAGCCACCCAGGGATCCCCTAGAAATATATAATATGTTTAATAGCATACTTGTTATATTGAATTGAGATCAGAAGTAATACAAGATCTCCTCATTACCTATACCCCTCAAGAATTTGAAAATTCCAGTTACTTAACCAATTCAACCAAGAAAGAAAAAATAAAAACTAGCCAGATATAACAGCACAGTCCTTATTTTAGCTAATCATAGGCAGGGTGATATTCAAGACTTCAGGTGCTCTTAAGTATTTCACTTAAGTGTCTATAGGCATCAGACACTACCTCCTTACTTTGCAGTACTCAATCTGAGAAAACAAAAAAAGATTCATGATTGAAGTGAACTAACAATTGAATAATTCCCTAAACTCTTCACTTAATGTTAAAATAGAAAAATGATATTCAGTTTGTTGTTGACATTCTTAGATAAACAATAACTAATGGTTTGCTGTTAATCTGGATTTAAAATTATTGGTAGTCTTGCTTATACTCAAGTCTTTAACCAAAAGTATATACAGAAGGAATGACATGTCCATATATTTCAAATGATAATTATTTGAATAAATTTGTCTTCTATTAGTGAATTCCATTTGTTGTCCTTCTATATTATTCTTCTGAAATTTATACTGCATTACATGTCTTTTCAGTGATGATTTAAAAATCAGAACTGTTCATGATTCTATTATGTGAATTTCACTACTATAGATTAGCCATTTATAGAAATCTCTTTTTAGAGATAATTGAACCTAACTTTGATTTTTGAAATTTTCATTTCCAAGAGGATATAACCTTTATCCTTTATGCTAAGGCAGGTTGAAGGTGATATATATGACAGCCCTATTCCTTATCTTAGATGAAATAGGAAACTACAGATTCAATTTCCAGGTGACTGTGCATTAAGAGATATTGTACTCTGTTCAGGTATCTTGATATTAAAAAGTTACTGAATAAATATAAAAGTGTCCACCCAGCTCTATTTTTTGAAATTTGACTCACATGTTAACAAAAAGAAGCTTTATTAAAAGCAAATTGGAAATAATTTTAGCCATAGATGAACTGCATTATAATTAAAAAAAATTTTGATAACAAGATTATATTCGTTTTTAGGAGCTTTCTTTAAAAAATAATACAGAATATAAATTACAAAAATTAGATATAAATATGAATACTTATTTAAAGTGAGATGACATATCACAATAAATTACAAATGTTAAAAAAATAACGAGTACAACAAACCTCACAACAATCCATAAAAGTAAGATGTTGGAAGATTTAATAGTTTCTATATCTCTAAAATAGGTTTTTACCACTTTGATTAAATATTATTAGATATTATTTTCTATAGAGAAAAGAGAAACATAATCCCTATTTTCTTCCAGCATGGTTGATCAATAAATGTTTCTCATTATTAGAAATTAGAAAAAAATTTCATCTTCACAACATAATAATAACTTAAAGCAAATTATTAGGATGTATGCAAATTTGGAAAAAATTCTACAAAGTTCCTTTCATATATCGTTCTAATACTTGGGAAAACTCTCCTATTTTCTTTTCTGATTGTATTTCAAACATCATCTCTATTCTACAACTACACTGTTTATGTTTTGGGTAGTAAGATCACTGTTTTATATTTTATTCAGTGTTAAGGTTTAATGTTTTCAAAATTAATTATCTGTAGCTTAGACTGTAAGGAAAGGAACAAGTTTGTTTAACAAAATTCCAAGGAAACCACCTCGTTCCTTCACAACCATGACATATGAAAGTTGATGCCCCCACTCCACACTGTATCTCCAGTTATGCCAGGAGATAAGGAGATGTGGCAATTCTACCGCTAACTTGCCAGGTTATCCACAATGCTACTATCCATACTAATGTTGTCTAATGTCCATCTTATGTCTGTAAATTTTCTCCAGTGAACAGTATATGCAGGTGGTCAGGTGTGTGTGCTGGTTGGTCGTTGTTTTTGATGACTTGGAAAGAAGAAAGAATCTTCAAAGTTAGTAGTAACAGTTTTGTATGTAACATTAACTTTTTTTAATAAGGGAGACTTCATTCTTATATAAAAAGTTATATAATATGAATAATTGTTAGGTAATTCTTCTAAGTAAGTACTAACTTTTAATGAATTTTTCAACCAGAGAATTGATTTATAAATTGAAATATTATTTCCTGGGCATCATGATAGGCACAGAAATTATTAACAAATGTCTTACTTTTTTGAAACTTTGTTTTATTGGAAGGGCACAGAAAATAAACAAATATGTAACATACATTGATACAAAGTAAAATGAAACAGGGTAAGGAGATAGAGTAGGGTAGAGCTTATATGTGCTGACAATGATATTGAAAACAACTCTTGTATTTTATTTTATTTTATTTTATTTTTATTTATTTATGATAGTCACACAGAGAGAGAGAGATAGAGAGGCAGAGACATAGGCAGAGGGAGAAGCAGGCTCCATGCACTGGGAGCCTGACGTGGGATTCGATCCCAGGTCTCCAGGATCGCGCCCTGGGCCAAAGGTAGGCGCCAAACCGCTGCGCCACCCAGGGATCCCAACTCTTGTATTTTAGAATGAACAGTCAAACAGTGAATATAACATTAATAGTTCTGGTCAAAATTGTTAGTTTTTACACTGGCAGAATTACAGTATTTCATGAGAAAATTCTTTGGTTCCCTAAATCATATGTGTGTATTTATGGGTTGTTCAGGATAAATTATATGTGTGTGTTTATTTTTTTTTTAATTTTTTTTATTTATTTATGATAGTCACAGAGAGAGAGAGAGAGAGGCAGAGACACAGGCGGAGGGAGAAGCAGGCTCCATGAACCGGGAGCCTGATGTGGGATTCGATCCCGGGTCTCCAGGATCGCGCCCTGGGCCAAAGGCAGGCGCCAAACCGCTGCGCCACCCAGGGATCCCCTATGTGTGTGTTTATAATGGACATATTACATTATAAAAATTTCAGTTCTATAATGTAATGATTCAATATTTAATATGTATTGTGAAATGATCACCATAACAGATCTAGTTAACATCTATCACCAAAAATACTTACTTTTTTTTTTTTTTGCTTAAACTGGTTTTAAACTTTTTTTTTTTAATTTTTATTTATTTATGATAGTCACAGAGAGAGAGAGAGAGGCAGAGACACAGGCAGAGGGAGAAGCAGGCTCCATGCACCGGGAGCCCGACGTGGGACTCGATCCCGGGTCTCCAGGATCGCGCCCTGGGCCAAAGGCAGGCGCCAAACCGCTGTGCCACCCAGGGATCCCGCTTAAACTGGTTTTAATTATGTATTCAACCTGCAGATAGAAATATATTTTGTAAAATGCACTATTAATATTGGGAATATAAAATATGACTCAATATATACTTGTTTGCTATATGCACCGCTTTTCAAGAATAATTCAAATATAACTTTAAAATATCTGTTAAAAAAGTGAAAATATCACAATACTTTTGGAAGGTATTTCCACGAATGTAATAGAAGAGTTCTATTATTTGGTCTTTTTCTATTTTATTCCAAAGTAGCTTAATGCATTCAAATAGCTTCTGCATACTCTATGTCTTTCTCACATCATTAGTCTAGAGCTACTGCTGAGAAGTAGCATTACAATATCAGCTTCCACTGAGAGGCTATTTACACCACTGGAAATTATGGAAATTTGAAAGTAGTGACAGGTGTTTCTAAAAACTCTTTTGAATTACTATGTTTATCTGCTTGGTGATGTTGTCTGAAGACAGTGCTCTTAGTTTTAATAATATGTTTAAAAAGCATTAATTGTTTATTAGACCCATGATATCAATTGAAATGTTATCTACCAAAATGTCAATGTAAGTAAATATTGAGATAAGAATGAAGGATAAGTATCAGGAGAAAGTGTGGAAATATATGTGGGTGAAGAAGTTTCTAGCACATTATTTTATTTTATTTTTTAGGTATTTTTTAGTTTCTAACACATTAAAATTGCAATTTCAGAAATGAGGCTTATTGAGGAAAAAGTGGGGCTAATAAACTAAGAATTTCTAGAGAATTTTTTTTGTAAAAAATGCATAGTAAAAACTAGGCATTAAAGAATATACTTCACCTCTCTTAAAAAACCAGCAGTTCCCCAAAGCTCAGAAGCACAGCTTTTCCTGTACACACCAGGTCCTAATTGTAGAACTCTTGTATGTATCCATGAGTGCTGCAGCACTATTTTAATTAGAAAATGTTCACTTTTGCTTTAGATTATTAATTCCAAGTCCTTGTATATCTATTCTAGTAGAACGGAAATGGCGATAATTACAGCTACATAAAAAAAATAATACTTTGAAGCAACTGTCCACTTATTATCAAAAGATAAAATCTCCTTAGGAGAAATAAATTTGAGCAATATAAAGAATATCAATCTCTTTAAAGGCCCCTAGAAGTGACTGCACCCTAACAATTTCTATAGTGTCTTAAATAAACAGAATGTAAAAACACAGCCAGGGGATATAAAGTCAAAGTCTCCCATGTGATTATCCCATTATGCAAATTACGAACACATCTAAAGTCCTACTTCACTTAGAATTATAATATTTTATATATTGTCCAATAATGAGGACAAATTTATAAAAAGCCACAAGGTAGTATAAGTGGCTTAAATTTTACAAGTACAATCTTATACAGGTAACAGTGTTGCTACATATATTATAATCCTCTGCAATTTGTGATTTTTGATTACATCATAGAATGGCTAATATGTAGAATGCTTGGCAGGACCTTGCACAAGCAATGCTCAGTTTTCCAAATAGAGCATTTTCAGTGTCACATGAATTAAAACATAAGACCTCAAAGTTCCTAATTTATGAGACTTATAAATCTAGCATTATCTAGATACTCTGTCCAGGATTTAGGCAACTCAGCTTAGCTATCAAGCTCAAAAAGATCAGATCATCATCACCCTATAGTTTCACAGATTCAGAAATTCTCCATATTCAACAGAGGATGAGTGACCTTGAGAGGAGGGGTAGTTCAGAATAAATTAGGGTGAGTCTAGGAATTTTTATAGGAGTTCTCAGGATCTGATATCAAATTTGCTTGAGTACTTACCTCTAGGGCAGGATTGTTAAATTGCTTTTAAAAACTAGAAAATTATTCAGATAAATCTAGATTCATGGTAATCTAAACATTTTCTGTGTTTGGTTTTGTTGAAGAGGTATTGGCTCTTTGACCTCAACAAACTTTCTTATATTTCATCATATGCTTGTCAGAAAAAATTAGACTCTGCAACTGTTTATCTTTCTCTCAGGCTGTATTGCAGATACCCTAATTCCCTGGGAGAATATGTACTCATTTCCTTTTTGCTATCAATCTTATGTGTAACAAATGCTGTATTTCTAGAAGATGCTATGTTGGACATTCTGTGACTTTCAGTTAACATGAAGCAATGTAATGCACTCTTCAGGACACTATCCTATTTGTATGCTTTGGCAGAAACATAATTATGTGCAACTCTAAGTATCCTGGATTCCTTAATGGAAGAACATTTCCAATGTCAACAGCAGCATATTTAAAATAAAGTTTTTAAAAAAAACCTGCCTAAATACCTGAAAATGTGAAAAACTTCAGAGGTATATTTTTTAAAGAAAATCTTGAATTAAATTGAAATTTTTATTTTAAGTATTTATATTTTTAGAAAGCCAAAATTGATTTGGTTGAAAAGTCCTACTTTTCACAGTGAATACCTTAGAGATGTGTAGTTTTTTTTATTACTTATGAGATTTTGTTTCTATACTTTGACACCTCCCACTACTTTGTTTTTCAGTTACAATTAACTTTCATGTTTATCAGTAAAATTGCCTTCTCTCTCTTCAGTCTTATATTTCACACTTTCTAAATATGTTCTCTATGTATATAATTACAGAATGATACAAAGATCTGTGAAAATATTCTCATACTTTGTTTCTAAAGGTGTTAGTTAATTGATTTATTATCTTTTTATAGTAGGAATTGGATAGATCATATGAAGATGAGTTAAAATATAGTTTATGGCCTGTCATGCTTTCACATAAAATTTGTATAGAGATCTCTGCTCCTTGTGGTGGCAGTTAATGCATATAAAGTGGACTGTCACCAGCCCTTTGGCACATTACATCTGCAGTTTTATTTAATACCCAGAGTTACATAATTAATATCTAGCGCTTTTATAGCCTACCATTTTAAAGTTCTCTGGCAATAGTTTATTTTTTGCCTTTGTTTTCCCTGCCTCAGGAGATGTATCTAGTAAGAAGTTGCTACAGCAATTATCAAGGAGGTTAATGCCTGTGTTCTCTTCTAGGATTTTGATGGTTTCCTATCTTACATGTAGATCTTTCATCCATTTTGAATTTATTTTTCTGTATGGTGAAAGAAATGGTCCAGTTTCATTCTTTTGTGTGTGGCTGTCCCATTTCCTCAATACCTCCAGCTTCACTTTTCTTTTTCAAGTTTGCTTTGAATATTTGAAGTCTTTCTGGTTCCATACATATTTTAGGATAGTTTTCTTTACTTTGTGAAAAATGTTGGTAGTATTTTGATGGAAATTTTATTGAAAATGTAGATTGCTTTGGGTAGTATAGACACTTTAACAGTATTTATTCTTCCAACCCAAGAGCATGGAATGTTTTTACATTTCTTTATGTCCTCTTCATTTTCTTTCATCAGTGTTTTTTAGTTTTTGGGCCCCAGATCTTACACCTCTTTGGTTAGGTTGATTCATAGACATCCATGATTTTTGGTACAATTGTAAATGGGATGGATTCCTTGACTTATCTTTCTTTTTAAAAGAAGATTTATTTATTTGAGACTGAAAAAGAGTAGGGGGCAAGAGAGAGAGTAAGAGGGTGAGAAGCAGACTCCTTGCTCAGCATGGAGCACAATGTGGGGCTCAGTCTCAGAACCCTGAGATCATGAGCTAAGAAGAAACTAAGACTCAAACTCTCAGCTGACTGAGCCACTCAGGCACCCCTCCTTGATTTTTCTTTCTGCTACTTCATTATCAGTGTATAGAAATGCAACAGATTTCTATATGCTGATTTTATATCCTGTGCCTTTACTGAATTCATTTCTCAGTCCTAGCAATTTTTTTGGTGAAGTCTTGGGTTTTCTACATAGAGAAGCATGCCATCTGCAAATGTGAAGGTTAAACTTCTTTCTTACTCATTTGGATTCCTTTTTTTCTTTTTGTTTGTTGTCTGCCGTGGGTAGGGTTTCTAGTACTATGTTAAGTAACAGTGACGAGAGTGGACACTCTTGTTTTGTTCCTAACTGTACAGGAAATGTTCTCAGTTTTCCCCCATTAAGGATGATGTTAACTGGATTTTTTTTAAATAAAAACCATCTGCACAGTGAAGGAGACAGTCAACAAAACTGAAAGGCAGCATTCGGAATGGGAGAAGATATTTGCTAGTATCCAAAATCTACAAAGAACTTATCAAACTCAACACCCAAAAAGCAAACAATCCAGTTTAAAAATGGGCAGCAGACATGAATAGACATGTTTCCAAGGACATACAGATGGTCAACAGACACATGAAAAAATGCTCGACATCACTTATCATCAGGGAAATACAAATCAAAACTACAAGTGAGATATTACCTCACACTTGTCAGAATGGCTAAAATTAAGAGCACAGGAAACTACAGGGGTTGAATGTGGAGAATGGTGAACCCTATTGCCTTGTTGGTGGGAATGCAAACTAGTATAGCCCCTCTGGAAAACATTAGGGGTGGGGTACCTAGGTGGCTCAGTGGTTGAGCATCTACCTTAGGCTCAAGCCATGATCCCAGGCTTGGGATCAAGCCCCACATCAATGGTTCCTCGCAAGCAGCCTGCTTCTCCCTCTGCCTGTGTCTCTGCCTCTCCCTGTGTGTCTCTCATGAATAAATAAATAAAATCTAAAAAAAAAAAAAAACTATGGAGGTTCCTCAAAAAGTTAAAAATAGAACTACCCTGTGATCCAACAATTTCACTATTTATGCAGAGGTTACAAAAATACTGATTCAAAGGGATACATGCACCCTGACACTTATAGCAGCTTTATCAACAATAACCAGATTATGAAAAAAGCCCAAATGCTCATTGACTGATGACTGGATAAAGAAGAGGTGGTATATATGCACAATGGAATATTTATTTATTTATTTATTTATTTATTTATTTATTTATTTATTCATGAGAGACACAGAGGGAGAGAGAGACAGAGACACAGGCAGAGGGAGAAGCAGGCTCCATGCAGGGAGCCCGATGTGGGACCCGATCCCAGAACTCCAGGATCACACCCTGAGCCAAAGGCAGGCGCTAAACCGCTGCGCCACCCAGGCATCCCCTGCACAATGGAATATTATTCATCCATCAAAAGGAATGAAATCTTGCCATTTACAAGCATGTGGATAGAACTAGAGTGTATTATGCTAAGGGAAATAATAATTTGTCTTTTTTGGAGAAAGATAAATATCATATGATTTCACTCAATGTGGAATTTAAGAAACAAAACTGATGAACATAGAACAAAAAAGAGGCAAACCATAAAACAGGTTTTTAACTATAAAGAACAAAATGAGGGTTGCTTGAAGGGACGTTGGGGGGATGGGTTAAATAGGTGATAGGTATTAAGGAGAGCACTTGTGATGAGCACAGGGTGATGTGCGTAAGTGATTAATCACTAAATCTTATACCTGAAACTAACACTACACTGTATATTTACTGACTAGAATTTAAATACAAATTTGGAAAGAAAGAAAGCTCTCTGGCACAAAACAGAAACAATTTTGAAAAATGGTTACAGCGTTTAGACTGATGATAAAAAAGAATTCAAGAACTAGCTTCTAACTTTCAAGGACTACCTTCTAAATACAGTGATCAGCTCCTCAAGCCCAGTCCTTCATAATAGCATCATAGGTTTAAATGAGACTCTTTTTTTTTTTTCTCAGACGAACTCAAGGAGTTTGCCCAAAGATTGTTGATTCTTAAAATTCCCAAAGATTGTTGAGATATCTATAGGTATGATTTCTCTTATTATTCCAATTTTCAATGAAGTTAAAGTTGTTGTAGCTTATATGTTTAAATAAAGTCCTTCTCAGAGCTTTTAGGAGTGTTTGGAAGATAATTATGTAATGAAGACCTCAGAGCTTTTTCTTAGGGTTTTACCTTCCTCTGCATTCCTCACTTCTCTTTGAAGAATCGGGTAGATCCTATTATAAAGACATGAGAAAATATAATGTTTTTACCATAATACAACCTTCTTGAGTGCAATGTTTATTCAACCTTATTCAATAAATACAACATAATATGGAACTTCTGTGAAACCAGTATATGTGTGAAGAATAGCTTTTAGAAAAAAAATAGGAGAGAAAATTTTCCAAACTCAGCCTGTTAAAAAAAATAATAATAAAAGCAACAACCTTGAAAGGTAGTATCAGAGTCTAGATTTAAGAAACTAAAAAGACGGCTTATTTTATTGATAAAGAACAATAGCAATTTATCTGTCACGAGCATTCAATAGAGGGTCAGTTTGCAAACAGAGGAGTTATAGATCTTAACAACATAGTCACAGAAAATAAAAACGACTGTAAAAGGAATTTAATATCATTTATATAAAGCTTGTGACTGCTGTCAACTCTACCAAAAAATGCACAGATTCTTTCAGATACAAGTGGCTTTTTAGCAATGTTGACATAATTTTATTCACCCCTTTGACGAAGATGGGAAATTGGTTAGTGTTTTGAGGAGCAGTGTACCCAGTATTACCACATTGTTCTTCTTTACAAATAATTTTGTGATGAAATAAGGCACAATGAGTGGAAGGAAGAAAGCTTAGACTGCAGTGACTCTACAAAGCTAGTCCATTTGGCTTCTAATTTTAGGTAAAGACATTACCTGAGGAAAATATGTAATTACTCTAATATATTAATTTTAAACTGAGGTTTTTCATATTCAAAAAAGTGAAATTGTTTTCACATATTTTTTCCTAACAAAGGAATTCTAACATAATTTGAGAAAGACAACACACACATATATACATGCTCATGAGCTGCGGTATTTATTCTCTACAATTTGCCTGACATAAGAGTATATAAAATATGAAAGATAATTAAAATATAAGACAGAAATAAAGTAATTTTAACTAATTAAACAAAATTCCAATAACATTTTAATTTTTAATTTAAAATTTTTTTAAAAGATTTTATTTATTTATTCATGAGAGACACAGAGAGAGAGGTAGAAACATAGGCAGAGGGAGAAGCAGGCTCCTCCAGGGGGCCTGATGTGGGACTCGATCCCAGGATCCTGGAATCACACTCTGAGCTGAAGGCAGACGCTCAACTGCTGAGCCACCCAGACATCCCCCAAAACATTTTTAATTCAGGCCAAGTTTTGGAACGAGATGTAAACATTTTAAACATGCACACACACACACACACACACACACACACACACACATATATGTAAACACACACAGGACAGTCATTCAGAACTAGAATAAAAATATAGACAAAATAACTAGGCTCATAAATTGAAAGGAGCATACAACATAAACTTAATGAAAGCAGGAACTTTATTCTGTTCTTTGTTGTATGACCACAATTTTATTTTATTTTATTTTATTTTATTTTATTTTAGATTTTATTTATTTATTCATGAGAGACAGACAGAGAGAGAGAGAGAGACACACACACAGGCAGAGGGAGAAGCAGGCTCCATGCAGGGAGCCTGACGTGGGACTCGATCCGGGAACTCCAGGATCATGTTCTGGGCCGATGGCAGGTGCTAAACTGCTGAGCCATCCAGGGGTCCCATGACCACAATTTTAAACAGACAAATGTTTAATATATATATATCTGGTAAATGAAAAAAATAATGGTAGTTTTTCAGAAAAATATATGAAATGTATAGTTAATGCAATATCACAGAAAACAAAATTCTGAAATTTTCATTATATGCAGATGTGAAAGCCTCAGAAAAAGTTTTATTTAAATATACCAACTACAGGGCAACCCGGGTGGCTCAGCAGTTTAGTGCCGCCTTCAGCCCAGGGCGTGACCCTGGAGACCTGGAATCGAGTCCCATGTTGGGCTCCCTACGTTGAGCCTGCTTCTCCCTCTGCCTGTGTCTCTGCCTCTCTTTCTGTCTGTGCCTCTCATGAATAAATAAATAAAATCTTTTAAAAATAAATAAAGAAATATACCAACCACAAAAAAATTTGCAAAATCGGATTAATAAAAAAAATCAATATTTTATTTTTTATGAAATAAATAGTATTTTATTAAATTTGTTTTCAAACAAGGAAGCAGAAAGTAACTTATCAGTTTAGCAATATGCTTAATTAACACATGATTTATTATATTATTGATACATTATTAGGGCATTTTTAAATTTGAAAATGTGACATTAGAAACAATATAAGGGTAATGCTTTACTAAATTAACATGGGGAAAAATTATACTTTATCATATATGTCTCATAATAGTAAGATACAATTCCATATAGATTGTAATAGTAAGAAGAGACTTTAGTCTTCTGTTTATGCTTATAAAATATTTCCTTGAATATTTGTTTTATAAAAATTAGTAATTGTATGAACTTATTAGGGCAAATACTCAAATTTGTGTATCAAATGTTCCAATTTGAGATGTTCTATATTGATTGAGTTAATGGCCCATAACTTTGTTGCATTTTTCATTCTGATTCCAGGTTTAGCCTTGAGACTTGCCTTGAAAATTCAATATTAGTAGACCCAACACTAGGAAAGGCTACTTTGAGAGTACTTGCTCTCTTGTGTCTAGGCCATCACCTCGAGAACATACTCAGGCTAGTCTGCTGCATGGTAAGTGATGTAAATATCAGAGTCAAGTTACCCTAGTTTTCTGTGCCAACGCCAGCTTTGATGCACAAACAGGCAGATATGTGAGTAATCTGAATAATCCAGATAAGAATAATGTTATCTGGATAAGAACAGGATCTGGCCAACCACCCCAGAAGCAAACAAGTTATTGTGTATGCCACTGCAGTCTCGTAGGGCTTGTTTTTGTTGTTGTTCTTATCATTGGATAACAGATATCAAAGTACACACAAAAAAGTTACAGTGCTTATTTCCATGTTCCTTTTGGGGTTTCGGGGCAACCCACTAATCTTATGCCATTAAATCACAAGCATACATTTTTCGAAATAATTTGGTAATAATTAATTCAAGCTCAATTTATCACTACTAAAATAACTGAAAAGACCATGGTAGCAGTGAAAGGATTGATAATGTCCTTTTTGTGTCCTTATGGCAAACCAAAATTTGACCTCATGAACTATTCTGTTGATATCCCAGAGGAATTCTCTCAAATGTTTTCCCTATAGATTTCTTTTTAGTTTCTCCTCCAAGAGCTTTTAGGAATTCACTAGCAACAAATAGAGATAAATCTATTTTCACTTGCAATGCCTGATTTTCTCCTGGTAATTCCTGGGCCCTTAAATTTGGAATTCACTGGAAACCTAAAGACATAAGCAAAAGCCTTTCCTTCTCCTTTTCTAAGGTTATGTAGTATAAGTATCTTGGACCAACTAAGTCAGTTTAATTTGTCCTAAAACATATGCATATCTTTCCAAGCTTTATCATTAATACCATTTTATAGGGGATCCCTGGGTGGCGCAGCGGTTTGGCGCCTGCCTTTGGCCCAGGGTGCGATCCTGGAGACCCGGGATCGAATCCCACATCAGGCTCCCGGTGCATGGAGCCTGCTTCTCCCTCTGCCTGTGTCTCTGCCTCTCTCTCTCTCTCTCTCTCTCTGTGACTATCATAAATAAATTAAAAAAAAAAACCATTTTATAAACGTTGAAAATTCAAAATATATGTTCATTTTTTCTCAAACAGTAAGTTTCAGTGTAGTGGCCTGGTAGTATATGTAATTAAATTCTGAACAGGTTGAATCAAGTAATTTAAAAATATATTAAAGTTATTTAAAAATATGCCTATTTACATATTGGGGTGTTGTAGGATGAAAACTGGCCCCAAAATATGTCCACATCTTCACTTCTTGAGCCTGTGAATGTTATCTTATATGGCATGAAAGGCCTTTGCACTAAGGGGGGCACATGAGATGAGCACTGGGTGTTATACTATATGTTGGCAAACTGAATTTAAATAATTTTTTTTAAAATGGACTTTGCAAATATGATTGAGTCAAGGATTTTGGAAATGAGAGATTATCTGTTACCCCTCCCTGGTGGATCTGATGGAATCACAAGGGTCCTTATAGGAGGGATGTAGGAGTGTCATATCCAGAGGCAAAGAGGATATGATAATGGACATAGAGATGGGACTGATGCATGTGGATGATGGAAGAAGAGGTCACTAGCGAAATCATACACACAGCTTCCAGAAGCTGACAAAGGTGAGCAAGCAACTTCTCTCATCAGAACCTCTAGAGGAAACCAGTCTTGTCGATATTTAGATTTTACCCCAGTGAAATCACTTTGGTACTTCTGATCTCCATAATGGTAACATAATACTTTTGTGATATTATAATCCGCTAAATATGTAATAATGTAATATGGTATGGCACCAATGAGAAACTAACATGAGGCTGGTGACTTTATATGTGTATTACCTGCTATTTTAAGACAGTGTTTATTTTTATTTATCTATCTATCATCTATCTATCCATCTATCATCTATTTATCTGGTTTTTTTTTTTTGTTTATTTATTTATTTTTCCTTCAAATTTTGGTTGTTTCTGCTTCTGACATTCCAGTGTTGACTTCATAAATGTTTGGACTTGAAATCCATTACCTCCTCACATAGTTGGATCATGGAGTCATAGCAAGTGAGTCTGATTCACACATGGTTCTCAAAGCTATAAATACTATTACACTTGATCCTTAAACAACACAGATTTGAACTGTCCAGTTCCAATTATATACATATTTTTAAAAATAAATACAATATAGTACTATTAATTTATTTCATTCTCCTTATGTTTCTTTTAATAACATTTTATTTTCTCTAGCTTACATTATTTTAAGAATACAGTGTATGACAATAATATGCAAAATATGTGTTAATTGACTATTTATGAGTAAGGACTCCAGTTAATAGTAGTATCGTTTAGTAGTTAAGTTTTGAGGGAGTCAAAAGTTATATATTTATTTTTGGCTGTGCAGGGATCAGTGCCCCTAATTCCCACATTGTTCAAGAGTCAACTGTACATAGAGTTCTCTGAGAAATGGGATACAAGAACTCATTTGAGGGAATTTCCCTGGGATGTTTAGGTTTGGCACAGATTATAGTAGTTGAAAGATTATTGCCTTATTATTAAAATTTTGTTCCAGTTGTTTTATGTAATACAAATTTCCTGTCTGTCTACACTTGATGTAATTTGCTGTAAATTTTACAAATTTTTCTACACTTGTATGAAGCAACATTTCCTTTTATTTGTCTTTAATGTACTATTAATCTTTCTTCAAAATGTTCTCCTTAATCTTACTACACTATATAGCAAAGAAGCCTGTGTTCTTCTACAATATAAAATATCTTGACCATTTTGACAATTTGTCTTACTTTCTTTTACAAAATCAGAGATAAAAGTTTTCTCACCAAACTCATAAATTTATGTCTTCTCACACTTTTGTAGAGCCATTTACTCTTCACACAGGACTTTCAGACTTGGTTTCTTTCTTTCTTTCTTCTTTCTTTCTTTCTTTCTTTCTTCTTTCCCTTCCTTCCTTTCTTCTTCTTCTTCTTCTTCTTCTTCTTCTTCTTCTTCTTCTTTCTTTCTTTCTTTCTTTCTTTCTTTCTTTCTTTCTTCCTTTCTATTTCTTTCACTTTTAATAGAATAAATTTTGGACAAAGCTGTGTATTGGACAAACATGTGCCTTATTGCTTTTATACTTTTCTAGCAATCAGACATTATCGCTTTCCTTCCTAAAACAGATCTTCTTTCTGTAACACCTATCATCCTTGACTTCATTCCAGAATTATCCTTATGTTTGCATGAGCTCTCCAACAAGATATGAGTTGATCTCTAATGAACTATGCTGTTGGCAGAAAACCAGAGGGGATCTCCCAGGGAGTCATTATAGTTTATTTTTTTTTAATTTTAAAATTTTTTTAATTTTTATTTATTTATGATAGTCACAGAGAGACAGAGAGAGAGGCAGAGACATAGGCAGAGGGAGAAACAGGCTCCATGCACCGGGAGCCTGATGTGGGATTCGATCCCGGGTCTCCAGGATCGCGCCCTGGGCCAAAGGCAAGCGCCAAACCACTGCGCCACCCAGGGATCCCAGTCATTATAGTTTAAAGAGAAATATTCAGTCATAAACTTTTTCAAAATTAAAATAATAAAACTTCACAGCTAATCACATGTGATAAGGAGGTTATTTGGATACATTTTCCCTGTGTTAAACCTTAAACCACTCCAATAGTTTATATAACTGAACTTCTTCCCTTTTAAGTAGCTTAAAATAATTGGAGTCCGTGGAAATTCTCTTAAGAATAAGCTGCATGTATATAGTGAGAAACCATTTTAATTACACATAATGATTAATTCAAAGCCACTGAATGAAAGCAGCTTTAGGTAAAAACAAAACATTGGTCCTTATCTTGTGTGTAATGCTAAGCATGCACACAGAAAGAGATAGCTTATTATACACTCATTGTATACGTTTTCCCTTGAATTACTTTATAGTGCTTTGTTAATTTTCTAATTCAGTGAATTCAGATAAATTTATCAGAGTTTTTTTTCTAAAATTCTCAATAATTAGAAGTAAATATTCCAGATAAAGGTTAAAATTCATAACTAGTGTTGGCAATTGTATTTTTGAAGTGTTTTATCATTTCTATCAAGATGCTACAGCACCTTTGGTTTTAAGGGTGCAACATCACTACGTTGAAAGTTTGTTTATAGAATAGGGAAACACTTCTTGACATATTCTCGTTTTTCAAACAAAATTATTGTGGCTTGCTACCCATATTGCTGGGTCTTTCCATTTCCTAATATTCATTAACTAAGTGCCCTTTACTGCCAGTCAAATCACATAGATGATGACATCCAGAGAGCAGCATTTCTCAGACACATTAAAGTTGCAACTTTGGCAGAGGTAAAAAATGTTGATATTCTGAATCAAAGAAGTTTTCTGAGTGGAAATCAATAGTCAAGTTCTCATAACAAAACAGGAGTGTAGGGATTGCAGATAACACATTCTAAGTTGCATTTGAGTTTACTCAGAAGATATATCCATGGTATGAATATGTGTGTGTATGTGTGTGCGTCTGTGTTCATGGCATGTCTTGTCCCACCACAAAATATTAGCCTACAGTCTAAGCATTTGTATTTTATATGTTATATGCAACTTGACATTTCATGAAGCTTGAAAATTTCTCTTGTATGGAATGACACTTAGTTGCTTCTGGTTATTAATTCCACTAGGTTTCTGTTTTGTTTAAACAAGTACAATCTTAAGAGTTTGTTTATAGTTTCAATGTTTGGAGCAAAAGGTCCTTATAAGGATGTCTTCTCATAATGGCTTCTTTGAGAAGAAAAGGGAAATAGATATACAGTAAGGATCTAGTTTTTCTTGTTGCTGTTGTTGTTATTGCAAATAAATATCAAAAAAGAATGAGGGGAAAAAGGTTTAAGACTAAAATTAAAATCAGAGACTGCTTATCCTATCCTTCCTCTCCTGTTCTTTTTTGACCAAAATTCCTAAAGGACATGATCTTGCTGATCAGTTTTTCCTGGTGAATGTGAGGTTAGGTGAAACTGGAGATGGATGAAGTTAGAATCAACGAAGTGAGTAAAGAAGTATGTTATTATGGGTGAGATTACTGAGAAGGAGCCTTGGAACTATATTTTTCCTGTTGCAAAACAATGTTTCTGAATTTAGCAGCATGCTATTCGTCTTCCATATTAAATAATTGTGAAATGAATATACACTTTCAAATACAAAAAACTTGGCTTTTTCTTTCAAAGGCCTTTGGTCTTTTGCTACTATAATGATATAATAATATAAATTAAAATATGGTAAGTGTCATGTTCCTATGGTCTTACTTCTCATGAGTAACTACCTATTTTCAGATAGTCATGCAGCCTTAAGAATAAATCATATATATTTTCATCTAGAAACATTCCTGCTGACAATTACTCATTATTCATATCAATCTGAACATTTTTAGTGTGCTCAGAATTTATAATCATATACATAAAATATTCTCAATGCATTATTACTCGTAAGAATGTGTTAAAGCTACAGATCACACATAATATATGCATTGAGTGGTAACAGCATCTTCAGTGTGAATTATATTTACATATTTATATATTTATTTAGATTGGAATAAATTATCAGTTTTGGCAAATTTTATCTAATATAATATCCTTAAGGATATCCTAAGGATAGCTTGTTAAAAAATTTTAATAACGTATATAACCTAGAAAACCTATTTTTTAAAGTACTTCAGTTTCCAATGCTATGTAATAAATGTTGGCCAAATAATTAACATTAAACATATTTCTTTTTCACAGAACTTATTAAAAAGAACCGAAATTTGTATTTACTGTACTTAACATATATGAAACTGCTTAGATATTTGGATACTTAGCGTATAATTTAGAAATATGACACAAAGAAGTAATTTAATAATAGTTTAATAGTTTAGAGCATCATCTTTGATATCAAGCTACTTGAGTTGAAGTCTTAACACTTAAATTTATTATCAAGGTGACCTTGTAAATGTGAATAATACTATAACATAAGCCAAAGTTTATTGTGAGAAAGGAATTATATGTATAGTTCTTAGAAATACTGACCTTGAGAAAAAACTCTTTTACTTTGCACTACTTTGTAACATTTTTGTCCTGTTATCATTTTTATATTTTCTTTCATTTTTTTCAAATTTGCAAATTAGATTACCCTAACATCTTATTTAAGATCTTATTTATATTGCTGAAATATGCTGTTAACATTCAATTGTTCCTTATTCCCAAATACTACCAGTTGAGGTTCTAATGAGTCAGATGTCTAGGAAGCTGTCTAAATAGAGCATTTAAAATGCCATTGTTCATGAAACATTGTTCATGAATGTAAGCAACAGCACCCTAGTGTAGTTCTGTCTATTAAACAAATCAAGACTAAAATTCCTCATATTAACAGACTATGAATGGAAATGTACTGATTCTAATGAGGGCTTTACCTTTGTTATTTAAAACAAAAGACAGACAAGACATAATAGTACCTCCACAGATCTAAATAAAATTTTAAATTTTTGATAAATGTAGTTATTATTAATATAGGAGTCGGATCTAGATTGACCTTGTTGGACATATGTAGATGAATCATGATTATGACATGGATGATGAGACTTAAAACCTATTTGTTTTGCTTTTCCTTAATTTTTAATAGCCTTTATAGGATTTCTACAGTTATGTCTGTCTTATTGCTACTATACATACATTAAATTTTCATGCATCACTTATATACATTTAGAAGAGACAGTGCTTTCTAATTAAAGTATGGCTTTGGAATGGAGAGTAGAATACTATTATAATTTTTCTGTGTAACCCAATGCAAGATAAATGGTGAAAATAACTTGTGGTGGGACGCCTGGGTGGTTCAGAGGCTGAGTGCTTGCCTTTGGCCCAGGGCATGATTCTGGAGTCCCAGGATCCAGCCCCACATTGGGCTCCCTGCATGGAGCCTGCTTCTCTCTCAGTCTGTGTCTCTGCTTCTCTCCTTGTTTGTGTCTCTCATGAATAAATAAAATCTTAAAAAAAAAGAAAAGAAAATAACTTGTAGGTTTTCAAACAGCTCATTTTAACTCTTACTAAAATTCTATTGGTCCAATTACTTTGACTTTTGTATTGTTATTCATGTTTATACATTTTAAAAATTGTATATATTCCTTTTTTCCTACTAAAACATTTTATTTTTTTAAAGATTTATTTATGATAGACATAGAGAGAGAGGCAGAGACACAGGAGGAGGGAGAAGCAGGCTCCATGCCGGGAGCCTGACGTGGGACTCGATCCTGTGTCTCCAGGATCACGCCCTGGGCCAAAGGCAGGCGCTGAACCACTGAGCCACCCAGGGATCCTCTCCTATTGAAACATTTTAAAATCGGGTGAGCATTTGTGGTTCTAGGATTTAACAATAAAATTGTATTTTATAGATAAGCTTATGTTAGTCCTCTTCCCAAATGAGAAAAAAATGCATAATAGTACATTTTTATAATACTATTTTTAAAGCTTGTTACATTTAGTTCACAGAATTGTCCTTTATTTTTAGAGTATAACTATACTTTTATTAGTATAGTAAGTGTGGCAAGTGATAGTGACTAATTTTTTTTTTTTTTGGTATGATGTTCTTTCTTTACAAATAAACAAACAACAAAAATAAATAAAACCAAAATCCATAACAATTATACAGGTCAATTTCCTCTTTTTTTTAAGGATTTTTGATATCTTATTGCTCTAGATGAAGCATAAAATTAAGAAGTCATTTGCATATTATAAATGTTCTCAATTGGTATGCTAAAGTTAACTCATTTCAAAACCTTTCCAGGTGACCAAAGGATTTGAAATACTATTACAGTTTAATTTGACAAAGAGCCAATTAAATTGAAGAAGCCAAGAAATATATTTGTAGTGATATTTTTTAAATTCCAGGTATAAATCTAGTAGTGAATAATCACATCAAGCTGATTACAAACAATTAACAAATTTCTTTCATATAGATACAAGATCACTGCCTTATGAGCCCATATTGGAATGTGTGCCCAAGGCAGTAAACCATTTAATTCAAGTAGTGAGTAGGTACTGAAATGACTGAATAAAGAATGCATTATCTGTAGAAATATTTATAAAAGATGGAAAACATTGCTATAATTAGTAATTAAGTGATAATAATTTTGGGCTTCTTGTACATTCTTGTACATTTATTCCTTTAATAGTACCAAATTCCTACAATGATGTTAGAATTTCAAAGAATATTAACACAAAAGATTTAGGTGCCACTGCTCTAGTCCACTGAAATGACTGAATAAAGAATGCATTATCTGTAGAAATATTTATAAAAGATGGAAAACATTGCTATAATTAGTAATTAAGTGATAATAATTTTGGGCTTCTTGTACATTCTTGTACATTTATTCCTTTAATAGTACCAAATTCCTACAATGATGTTAGAATTTCAAAGAATATTAACACAAAAGATTTAGGTGCCACTGCTCTAGTCCATGGTGTGGCATGTGAATGTGCTTGTGTTAAGGCCACCTCAAAATAGTTCTACATACAATGCACAAACACACATATAGACTAATTATTACAAAGGTATTAGGAAACTGAAACACAGACATGTGGAAAGTTAGGTGAAAAGATATGCATCAATAATGCTTTGCACCCTAGAAAGCATACCTTGCTCTATGTGGTAAGTGCTGGGTGTGTATTTAAAGGGATTATAATTGAGCATCTGCCTTCAGCTTAGGTTGTGATCCCCAGGTCCGGGTCCAGAGACTGAGTCTCTCATTGGGCTCCCGCAGGGAGCCTGCATCTTCCTCTGCCTGTGTCTCCACCTCTCTCTCTGTGTTTCTCATGAATAAATAAATAAAATATTAAACAAACAAACATTCACAGCCTAGGAGAAGAGGCATTGAGTAACCTATTAAAATACAGCAGGGGGGCAGCCCCAGTGGCCCAGCGGTTTAGCACTGCCAAAGGCCTTAAGTTAAGTGCTAGAAGGAAACTGAAGTCCTGTGCCACCACTAGTGGAATGTGGGCAGGCACAAAGAGATCTTAGGAGACCTAGAATTAAAACAGTGAGTCTCCCAGAGAGAGAAAGAGAGAGAGAGAGAGAGAGAGAGTCTCCCAGAAAGAGAGAGCGAGCCCCGGGCGTGATCCTGGAGACCCAGGATCGAGTCCCACGTCGGGCTCCCTGCATGGAGCCTGCTTCTCCCTCTGCCTGTGTGTCTGCCTCTCTCCTTCTCTCTCACTCTCTGCGCCTCTCATGAATATATAAAATAAAATCTTAAAAATAAATAAATAAAAAATAAAAATAAAATATGGCAGGGTCTAACTGCCAGATAGAAATAGAGGAAATGGTAATTTTCATTTTACTTTTGTAGTAAATAAATAAATAAATCTGGCTGTGATCCAAGTAAAATATAGATTATAAATTAATATATGGGAAGAAGCAGAATCTGGCAATTTTACTTCTGATTCACCGTCACTCCCAAACACCACATACACATACACACACACACATGCACACACACAGATATATATATGAAAAACAGACCAAAGAAATCCACAAATGCATACACACACACAGGTGCACATGAAAGACACACAAATAATAATAATAAAAAATCACAGACACATACACACAACTATATAAAGAACTTCTAAACTTTGAGACCAGAAAGAATTGGAAGGAAAAGTGGAAAAGATCCTAAGGACCACTGTGAAAGATGTATGCAAGTCCTACCCCAAACCTGGATTAAGATCCACAGGAATAGTAGATAATTCTCCAGGAAAATTGGAGATTCAGAAGCAGAGGAGATTTGTACCCCACTTCTTTCTGTGATTCTGGGCAATGGCAGGCTCCCAGGCCTTCTTTACATCACAGTGGTGAAATCAACAGAGGAGACACAGCTGAGTGGGACATAACTGTACCAAAGTGACAATATATCATTGTGAGGAAGCACTACTAACTACTGGCATTCTTCTAAGGAGAGGAGAGAGTGACCATAATTTACGGTTCTGTCATGGATTGCACACAGAAATACCTGGGAGAGATAGCTAGCAGATTCGAGAGGTACTCTGTGCACATGTGTGCTGCCAGGAGATACAGAGTGGAAGATTAACTTGATAAGATGAAGATGAGAGTATCTCAGTGCTTGATTGTGCAGTAAAGTGAGGAGAGATTAAGAATTCATCCACGTGTTCATCTCAGCTGATGTAGGTTTAGAAAGTCATTGCCTTTCCAAAGACCAGACACATCTATTTGATATCATAATGCCAGATCGGACAACAGGACAAAGAAAAGAAAAATACTTAGAATTTTGAATTTATGATTACAAAATAACTCATTTTATTGCACTCCTCAGATATCACGTTTTTCACAAATTGAAGGTATCAGACTTCAGTGAAGGAAGTAACAACAGATGTGGTAGAAATAGCAGGAGAACTAGAATTAGAAGTAGAGCTGGAAGCTATGACTGCATGGCTGCAATCTCATGATAAAAATCTAAAGGCTAAGGAGTTGCTTCTTATGGATGAGCAAAGAAAGCATTTTCTGGAGATGGAATCTACTTCTGGTGAAGATGCTGTGAAGATTGCTGGAATGACAACAAAGAATTTAAAGCATTACACAAACTTAGCTGATAAAGCAGCAGCAGGGTTTGAGAAGATTGACTCCAGTTTTGAAAGAAATTCTACTCTGCATAAAATGCTGTCCAACAGCATCACATGCTATAGTGAAACTGTTCATGAAAGGATGAGTCAATTGATGCTGCAGGCTTGACTGTTGTCTCATCTTAAGAAATTGCCACAGCCATCCCTGCCTTCAGTGACTACCACTCTCGTCAGACAGCAGCCATCAGCTTCAGAGAAAGACCCTCCACCAGCAGAATGATTGTGACTTACTGACAGGTCAGATGATGATAACATTTTTTAGCAACAAGGTATTTTTAAAATTAAGCCTCATACATTGCTTTCTTAGACAAAATGCTATTGGACAGGACACTAAATAGAACACAATTTAGTGTCAACATGACTTTTACATGCACTGGGAAATCAAAAATTGATTTAACCTCCTTGTAATGTTTTCTTTATTGTAGTGATCTGGGACCAAACCAGACCATATCTCAAAGGTAAGCCTGTAAATGTTTTACATTGAGGGTAACTTCCTTTATTTCTATTCAAAGGATAATATTTAGAAGAAATCCATTTAACTGACAAATATAAAAGAAAAACCAAAACATGTCCTTTAAAAAATTTTTTAAAGTTATTTATAGATTGGGATTGGGTGAAAAAGTCAGAATGCCAACATTACTGATATCAAAAATGAATACTCAGCAATAAACATGTAAGAGTATGAGTTAACCAATAAAATATATTTAAATGCAGGTTGGTCATTGAGTTATACATTTTATTGTTTATTTTATAAATATAAATTTAAAAATCTATCAATGGAGCCATTAGAAATCGTAAAATATAACATGACAATATTTATTTAAAAATTGTCTTATTGGAAATGAACTCGTATAGCCTGCATAATCTGGAAAAAATATTGAATGAGTCTAGAATATATTCTATTTTGCTCAGATTTCAATTCTTAGATTCCCCTTTAGGTCATTTTCAATAGTGATCACAGATTCTTTTTTTTTTTTTTTTTTTTTTTTTTTGCGTAATCCATCCACCACTACTCTTTTTTGTTCTAATTGTCATTGGTCATGCTGATAATTATTTGGGTTTCAATAAGTACCGGGTCTTCTTATTTTTGTGAAAAATGAAACTAAATAAATAAATAAATAAATAAATAAATAAATAAATAAATAAATAAAAAGGGTTTTGTTTCATTTAGAGTTCAGTTGCAAGAAGGATATAAAACTCTGGAGATCTTGCATTTGAGCAGTGTGAAAAGATTACTTCCATAGTTTTGTCATCAACTGCTAAACTAGGAGCCAAGCATGCCCAGATTATGTCAAGAGAAACGATTCCAATTCCAATGTGAAGAGTTTGAAGAACCAGACATGGGGATGATACCTGAATTATCTATTTTTGCATGTTATCTTTCATCATACTAAAAACCCAGAAAGTGATTTAAGTAAGTAATATTATATTCTTTTTTGAGAGGCCAGTAAGTGACTCCAATGACAGTACTTATAGTTTGATCAGTAATACATAATAGGGCTCTTTCCATCATGATTTAAAAGCTTATTTCCTCTATTCTTCTAGAAGAAAAGAACAGCAGTTAGATTATCGCTCAGGAAGTGGTTGTTTGGGCAGATATAATAGAAAGGATACATACATACACATTGATAATAAGACTAAGTATATGCTTCCGTCTCTGCCAGTATTAAGCCATATCTGCCAGTAACAGAGTGTAAGATTGTTATAATATTAACAGATGAGTAGAACAGTCATTATCATCTTCTTTTTTTTTTTCTTTTTTTCTTTTTTTTTTTTCATTATCATCTTCTAACAGGAATTTCTATGGGTCTCTCGGGAAGAGAGCTGAGGGAAAATATTTTGGTTAAGGTAGTGTTAAAGTATCTGAAGTTTATCTAGTTTTAACATTAGAATCCTATTTGCTTTCTATCATCTTAGAAGGTTTAGGATCATTTCAGCAGCGAGAATTGGGTATGAATGTATGTATGTATGTATGTATGTATGGATGGATGGATGGATGTATTTAGGAGAGCAGCATACCTTTAAAAGACATAAGCCTGCCATATTTTCTGTTATTCTGGATGAACTGTGGCTAATTTATCCCTAATATGATGAGTTGTCTCAGTTTTTATTAACATCCATTTGAGATGATTTTTCAAGAGAGACATTTTATCTTTGCCAGATTATATCTTGGATTTTATAGTTTGATACTTTCCACAGTTTTCTTTCCTCTTAAAATTTCTCAATGCTAAAATCTAATGAATTGAGTCACATTTTTTTAAAGTTTTTGTTTAAATTCTACTTAACATAGTGTGATATTAGTTTCAGGTGTACACTATAATGATTCCACTATTTCGTACAACACCTGGTGTTCATCACAACAAAGCACTCCTTAATCTGCATCACCTACTTAACCCATCTCCTCATCTACATCCCCAGTGGCAACCACCTGTTTGTTTTCTATAGTTAAGAATCTGTTTCTTGGCTTGCATCTCTCTTTTTTTCCCCCTATGCTTGTTTTGCTTCTTAAATTCTACACATGAGTGAAATCGTATGGTTGTTTGTCTTTCTCTGACTGATTTACTTCATTTAGCATAATCTCTAATTCTATTCATGTTATTGCAAATGGCAAGATTTCATTCTTTTTATGGCTGAGTAATACTCCATTTTCATTCTTTTTATGGCTGAGTAATACTCCAATACACACAAAATACACACATATTTATGTATATATACATACATATATACACACATACACACATATACATACATATATACACAAAATACACACATATTTATGTATATATACATACATATATACACACATACACACATACACACGTGTAGATATATATATATGTATACAATATATAGGTGTGTTTGTGTGTATGTGTGTGTATGTGTGTACCACCTCTTCTTTATGCATTTTTTACAGTCAGTGGACATTGGGCAGTTTCCATAGTTTAGCTATTGGAGATAATGCTGCTATAAATATTGGGGTAATGTATCCCTTTGAATTAGTAATGTTGTATTCTTTGGGTAAATATCTAGTAGTACAATTGCTGGATGATAGGCTAGTTCTATTTTTTAACTTTGCAAGGAAACTCCATATTGTTTTCCAGAGTGGCTGCAGCAGTTTGCATTCCTACCAACAGTGAAAGAGGATTTCTTTTTCTCCACATCCTCACCAAAACCTTTTGTTTCTTGTGTTGTGTCTTTTCACCTGTCTATTGGTCATCTGTATGTCTTCTTTGGAAAAAATGTCTATTCATGTCTTCTGCCCATTTTTAATTGGATTATCCTTTTGGGAGGTGTTGAGATTTACAAGTTCTTTATATGTTGGATACTTCACTAGATATATCATTTACAGATATCTTCCCCCATTTCATAGTTTGCCTTTTAGTTTTGTTGATTGTTTCCTCACTATGTAGAAGCTTATTATTTTGATGATGCCCCAGTAGTTTATTTTTGCTTTTGTTTCCCTTGTCTCAGGAGACATACCTAGAAGAAAGTTGTTATGGCCATCATCAAAGAGATTATTTGTTGTGTTCTCCTCTAGCATTTTTATGGTTTTAGGTTTCATATTTAGGTCTTTTAATCCATTTTGAAGTTATTTTTGTGTTTAGTGTAAGAAAATGGTCTGGTTTCTTTTTTTTTTTTTTTTTTTTTTTGCATGTAGCTGTCCAATTTTCTTGTTGAAGAGACTGACTTTTTTCCATTGGATATTCTTATTGTAATCTTATTACAAACAATCTTGTTTTTGGCACAGTTGTAAATGGGTTTCCTTAATTTCTCTTTCTGCTGCTTCATTATTGTTGTATAGTAATGAATAGATTTCTGTATATCAATTTTGTATCCTGAGACTTTACTGAATTTTTTAAGCCATTTTAGCTGTTATTTGATGTAATCTTATGGATATCATGTTGTCTGCCAATAGTGAAAGTTTCACTTCTTACTTGCCCATTTGAATGCCCTTTCTTTCTTCCTTCCTTCCTTTCTTTCTTTCTTTCTTTCTTTCTTTCTTTCTTTCTTTCTTCTTTCTTTTTTCCTTTTCTTTTTCTTTTTTTCTGATTGCTGTACTTAGCTCTTCAGGTACCATCTTAAATAACACTGGTGAGAATGGACATCCCTGTCTTGTTCCTGACCAAAGAGGAAAGCTCTCAGTTGTTGCCCATTGTGGATGATAATAGCTGTGGTTTTTAACATATGGCCTTTATATTGTTGAAGCACGTTTCTTCTCAGCCTACCTTGTTGAGGGTTTTCAATCATGAACGGATAATGTACTTTGTCAGATGCTTTTTCTGCGTCTGTTGAAATGATGACATGGTTCTTATCCTTTCTTTTATTAATGTAGTGTATCACCCTGATTGATTTGTGAATATTGACCCAAGCGTGCAACCCAGGAATAAATCCCATTTGATTATGATGAGTGATTTTTTTAATGTATTGTTTTGGATCCGGTTTGCTAGTATTTTATTGGGAACTTTTGCATCCGTGTTCATCAGGGATATTGGCCTGTAGTTCTCTTTTTTAGTAGATTTTTTAGTAGAATCTTTATCTGGTTTTGGTATCAGGATAATACCAGCCTCATAGAATGAATCTGGAAGTTTTTCTCCCTTTTCTATTTTTTTTTTTTTTTTGGAAAAGAATGAGAAGAATAGGTATTAGCTCTTGTTTAAATGTTTGGTAGTTTTCGCCTGAGAAAACATCTGGCCTTGGACTTTTGTTTGTTGGGATTTTTTTGATCACGGATTCAATTTCTTTGCTGGTTATCAGTTGTTCAAGTTTTCTATTTAGTTTGATTGGTTTATTTGTTTCTAGGCATTTGTCCCTTTCTTCTAGGTTGTCCAATATGTTGGCATGGAGTTTTTCATAATATTCTCTTATATTGTTTGTATTTCTGTGGTGTTGGTTGTCTCTCCTCTTTCATTTGTGATTTTCTTTGGGTCCTTTCTCTTTTCTTTTTCATATATTTGTCTTGCAATTTCAGAATATGTTGTAATCCATTGCCTATAAATAGCCAATGAGTCCTAATAGTACTTTTTAGATGGTTGACCTTGGATAATCCTCAAATATTTAAGCTTTTCCTTGAAGAAGAACCTCTCTTCCAATGACAGGATATAGCTAATATCATGGAAGTTTTATAAAATTTTAGGTTTTTCTTGGAGATCATGTATTCATTATAGTTTTTTAAAAAGGTTATATTAAGAAAAAAATTAAAAACAAGTTCTAGACATTCTCATAACTCTATAGATCAGAAGAGTTAAAAAGTCAATGCCTCCATATTAAATCAGTGGAAACTACGAGGAAATTATTTTTAATTTTCTGTTTTAATTTTTTTTTAATAAGATGGGATTTCTTAGCCTATTCAGCTTGCTATAACAAAGCACCAGAGACTGTGTAGCTTATAAAAATTAAAAACAAAACAAAACAAACAACAAAAATCCCATACCAGAATATTTCCAAATACAGGAATTCCAGTGTTCCAAATAAGAACACAAGGAGACCCACTGCAAAACACATTATAATTTAAATGAAAATGTTAAAGACAAGAATAAAATATTAAAAATAACAAGAGGAAGCCAATTGTTAAATACAAAGAAACTCCCATAAGACTGCAAATTTTTCAGCAGAAGCTGAAAGAAAAAATTCCAATCAAGACTACTCTACCCAGTAAAGTTATTGTTCAGAAGTGAAGCTGAGATAAAGAGTTTTTCAGAGAAGCAAAGGCTAAAAGAGTTTATCACTACTAAACTAGCCTTACAAAATGTGTTAAGGGATTTAGGCTGAAAATAAAGGGTGCTAATTGGTAACAAGAACATATATGAAAGAATAAATCTCAATGGAAAGGTAAAGGTAATAAAAGTAGTGGATTAATTTTTTATAAAACTAATATTAAGGTTAAAAGACAAAAATAGTAAAAAATAATAACTATCATTACCACAATTAGTTAACGGATACACAAGATAGAAAGATTTAAAATGTGATATCAGGAGCATAAAATGTTTTTGGTGGGGAGGAATAAATATGTTGAATTTACAATGGGATCAAACTGAAGTTCTTATCAACTTAAAATAGACTATTACAGATATAAGTTGCTACATGTAAACCTCATGATAACCATGAAATAAAAACATTTAGTAAATACACAAGATAAAAAGAAAGGTATGTAAGCATAACACTAAAGAAAGTCATCAAACCACAGAGGAAGAGAGAAAGAGAAGAAAGACGAGCAAAGAAGAACAACAAAAACAGCCAGAAAACAATTAACAAAATGGCAATAAGCACATATCTATTAATAATTTACTTTAAATATAAATGGACTAAATCCTCCATTTGACCAACATAGAGTGACTGGGTGAATTAAAAAAGAAAGAGAATAGAAAAAAAAAACTGTCTATAAGCTGCCTACAAGAAACTGACTTTAGATGTAAGGACACACACATACTGAAAGAGATGGTATGGACAGATACTTCACATAAAAAAAATAAAAAGAAAACTAGAGTATCTATTCTTCTATCAGGCAGGTTGGCTTTAAAATAAACTGTAATAGAAGACAGAAGGGTGTTACATAATGGTAAAGGGGTCAATCCAGCAAGAAGACATAACATATATAAATCTTTATGCACCCAGCATAGGAGTGCTTAAACATATGAAGCAAATATTAACACCTAAAGGGAGAAATAAATGGCAAAATTAGAATACAAGGGGATTTTAATAGTCCACTTACATCAATGAATAGGTCACCCAGATAGGAAGCCAATAAGGAAACATTGGCCTTAAATGACAAGTGAGATTAAATGAATTTAACAGATAATTTACAGAACATCCCGTCTAAAAGCAATAGAATTCACATTCTTTTCAAGTACACAGGATTATTTTCCAAGAGACATTGTATGTTAGGCCCCTGAATAAGTCTTAATAAATATAAGAGGATGAAATTATTTCAAGCGTCTTTTCCAACCACAGTGGTATAAAACTAGAAGTTAATTACATGAAGAAAACTGGAAAACTGACAAATGTGGAAGTTAAATAACATGCCACTAACTAAGTAATAGGTTAAAGAAGAAATAAAAAACACTTGGGACAAAAAATAGAAATGTAAAATACCAAAATTAATGATATGCAGCTAAACAGTTCTTTTTTCTTTTTTTCTTTTTTTTTTTAGATTTTATTTATTCGTTCATGAAAGACACACACACAGAGAGGCAGAGACACAGGCAGAGGGAGAAACAGGCTCCATGCAGGACCCTGACGTGGGACTCAATCCTAGGTCTCCAGGATCACACCCTGGGCTGAAGGTGGCGCTAAACCCCTGAGCCACCCAGGCTGTCCTAAAACAGTTCTAATAGGGAAAATTATAGCAATAAATGCCTACTTGAAGGAACAAGTCTCAAATAACCCGAAATTACATCTGAAGGACCTACCAAAAAGGAACAAAACCCAAAATTAGAAGAAATAAATAGTAAACATTAGAGCATAAGTGCATAAGTAAACACAACAGAAACTAAAAAGAAAATCAGAAAAAAATCAATGAAACTTAGAGTTGGTTCTTTGACAATATAAAAAAAATTGGCAGATCTTTCACTAGACTCAATAAAAAAAGAGAGTGAAGACTCAAATGGAATCAGAAATGAAAGAGGAGATGTTACAATCGATAACACAGAAATAGAGAATCATAAGAGGCTACTTTCATTAATTATATGCTAACAAACTAGACAAGCTAGAAGTAACAGATAAATTCCTAGAAACATAGGAATTTCTATGGCTGAATCATGATGAAATAGGAAATCTGAACTGACTGATAATTAGAAAGGAGATTGAATCCGTAATCAAAAGTCTCTCAACACAAAAGATTAGGAGCAGAAGGCTTCAGCGGTAAATTTTACCAAGCATTCAAAATTTAATACCAATCTTTCTGAAGAAGAAGAAGAAGAAGAAGAAGAAGAAGAAGAAGAAGAAGAAAGAAGAAAGAAGAAAAAGAAGAAGAAGAAGAAGAAGAAAGAAGAAAGAAGAAAGCAGAAGCAGTAGAGGGAGAAACTCTTCCAAACTTATTTAATGAGGCCAGTATTACCATGATACCAAAACCAGATGAGGATGCCATAAAAAAAAAGAAAATTATAGGCCAAGATCCCTGACATATATAGGTACAAAAATTCTCATTAAAATATTAATAAACCAAATTCAGCAATACATTAAATGATCATACACGATGATCAAGTCGGATTTATTCCAAGAATGCAAGGATGTTTTGACATTCACAGCAGTTCATGTGATATACCACATTAACAAAATAAAGAACAAAAGTCATATAATCTCAAAAAATGCTAAAAAGCCTTGACAAAATTCAACATACATTTGTCATAAAAACTCAAAAAGCAGGTATAGAGGGAATGTACCTCTACATAATAAAGGTCACAAATAACAAACTCACAGCTAAAGTTATATTCAGTGAAGAAAAGTGGATTTTTTTTTTTCAGAAACAAGACAAGGATCCCCATTCTTGCCACTTTTATTCAGCATTATATTGGAAATCCTTAGGCAAGGAAAATATATCAAAATCATCCAAATTGGAAAGGAAGAAGTAAAACTGTGACTATTTGTAGATGACATGGTATTATAGGTAAAAACCCTAAAAGAATCCATCAAAAACCTGTTTGAACTAATAAATGAATTCAGTTAAGGTGCAAGATAGAAAGTCAATAAATCAATTTTACTTCTATACACTAGTAATTAACTAGCAGAAAGAGAAATTAAAACAACTCCATTTATAATTGCATTAAAAAGAATAAATAAATATTTAGCTCAAGAGGTGAAAAACCTGTATGTTGAAGTATACAAAACATTGATGAATGATATTGAAGATGATACAAATAAATGCTCAGAGATTAGAAGAACTAATTTTGTTAAAATGTCCATATTACCCAAAGGAATCTATGGATTCGAGGTAATTCTTATCAAAATCCCAATGGCATTTGTCACAGAAATAGAACAAACAATCCTAAAATTTGAATGGATCCATAAGAGACCCTGAATAGACAAAACAATATTGAGAAAGAAGAGCAAAAATGGAAGCATCACTCTCCCTGAATTCAAATTTTATTACAAAACAGAGTAGTATTGGCATAAAAACTGACATCTAAATCAATGGAATAGAATAGATAGCTCCTAATATAAACATGCAATTAATGTATGACAAAGGAGCCAAGAATAAGCAATGAGGAAAGGATAGTCTCTTAATAAATTGTGTTGGGAAAATTGGACAGTCACATGCAAAAGAATGAACTTACACCATACACAAAAATTAACTCAAAATGAATTAAGGAGTTGAACATAAAACCTGAAACCATAAAACTAGAAAAAAATATAAGTGGTAAGCTCCTTGATATAGTTCTTGGTGATAATTTTTTAACATGATAGGAAAAGCAACAAAAACAGAAGTAAACAAGTGAGACTTCACCCAGCTAAAACTCTTCTACACAGTAAGGCAACCACCAAGAAAATGAGACAGCCTATTAAAGAACAGGAAATATTTACAAATTATATATCTGATAAGAGGCTTGTATCCAAAATATATAAAGAACTCCTATAATTCAATCACAAAAATGAAGCATCTGCTTAAAAAATGGACAGATCTGGGGCACCTGGGTGGTTCAGTCAATTAAGTGTCTCCCTTTGGCTCTGGTTATGATCCCAAGTCCTGGGATGGAGCCCCATGGTGGGTTCCCTGCTCAGCACGTAGTGTGCTTCTCCATCTCCCTCTGCCCCTCCCCCTTTATTCTCTCTCTCTCTCTCTCAAATAAATAAAATCTTTTTTTAAAAAAGACAATAAATAACAAATATTGGCAAGGATGCAAAGGAAAAGAGAACCTTCATGCACTGTTAGAAGGAATGTACATTCGTGCAGCCACTGTGAAAAACAGTATGGAGATCCCTCAAAATTTTAAAATAGAATTATCCTATATTCTAGCATTCTACTTCTGGCTATTTATCCAAAGAAAACAAAAGCACTAATTTTAAAAGATATTGCACCTCTCTGTTCATTGCAACATTATTTACAATTGTTAAAATATGGAAACAGCCTAAGTATTTATGAATAGATGGATGGCTAAAGATATAGATGTAGATATAGAAGTTGGAAATAGTTCAGATTTAGCTCCAGACCATTACAATAAAGTGAATATTGGAAAAAGGAAGTCAAATGAAATTTTTGGTTTCCCAGTGAATATAAAAGTTATGTTTACACTATAATGTAGTCTATTAAGCATGCAATAGCATTATGTCTAAAAACAACAGTGTATACACCTTAATTAAAAAATACTTAATGGCTAAAAATGCTATTATCTGAGCTTTCCACAAGCTATAATCACTGATCGTAGATCACCATAATACATTTAATAATAATGAAAGAATTAGAGATATTATGAGAATTAACAAAATATGGAACAAGGACATGAAGTGAATTAATGCCATTGGGGAAAATGGGGCCAATCGACTTGCTTGATGCAGGGTAGCCAACGCCTTCAATTTATTAAAAAATGCAATATCTGCAAAGTGCAATAAAGTGAAATATAATAAAATGAGATATGCCTGTACAGTGGAATATTATCCAGCCATTAAAAAGAATGAAATATTGCCATTGGCAATGCAAATGGACTTCAAGGGCATAATGCTAAGTGAAATAAGTCAGACAGAAAAAGACAAATATAGTATGATATTTCTTATATGTGGAATCTAAATGAAAAAATAGTCTCATAGACACAGATTTGTGGTTGTCAGAAACAGGGGTCAGAGGGTAGGAAAAATGGGTGAACTGTTTTGCTCTTTTGTATGTTTAGTTTAAAAAATTGATTTTTTTAAAAAGGAAAAAATAGATTTATATTTTACTGTTCTGAATGTTGGGATGTCAAGATCAAAGCACTGGCAGACTTGTTGTCCTAGGAGGGCCCAATTTTGGTTCATAGATGGTGTCTTCTTGCTATGTCCTGACATGGTGGAAGGGGCAAAGAACCCTGTGGAGTATCTCTTTCTAGAGTACTAATCCTATTCAGAGGGGTTATCCACTTTGATGACCTAAGTATCTCCCAAAAACTCCACCTCCTAATTCAATTACATTGGTCCTTAGGTTTCAACATACAAATTTTGGGTGGACTTAAACATTCAGACCATAGCATTGAGCTTTATGAAAATTTTGATGCCTTAGTGTTCAAAGTATTTGGTTATAATATGTGAATTTGCATAATATTGGCTGTCATGATTGACTCCACATCGGAACATCCTGTCAAAGTGCAAATTTTTCCTTCAAGTGGCATTATATAGGGCATAGTGAGATTGCAAACCGTTAGCAAACAATACATGATTATTTAGCCAACTGAAATAATTGATTCTCAACTATACTCTCAACCATGAGGCCTTTAACCAAAGGACAAGGTACTGCTAAGACAGTACAAAGAATACTATTTTCTATAAAAAGATATTTGTGTGTACCTGAGGCTTTCTGTGAGTTCTATCTTAATAAAATACTAAGGTAGCTTAGTCAATATTTTGAGATGACAATTCAGGCTTTAAATGCTTTTGTTTTTATTATCTTACCTTGGTTTATGGGACCGTTACTCCAGTTAGATCTATGAGATCAAGGTTTAGTTGCAGAAGCAATTAATTTTGTTAGTCTTAAAGGAGCAGATATCAGATCAGTGGCTATTGCTTAATTGGTAATACTCTTTTTGAGTACTTATTTAATTGAATTTAATACTGTTTTGAGTACTTATTTTCTAGGATACATTCTATGTGGTCATGCATATACTTTAATTCCTCTGAATCAGTGATTCTCCATATAATTTGATGTTTTCCTTATTAAATGTCTTATATTGCATCTTAGTCAATTGACCAAACTTCCTTAAACTTGGAAATCTATTTCTATTGTTGTCACTAGACTCATTTTGATATTGGAAATCTATTTCTATTGTTGTCACTAGACTCATTTTGATATTGGGAGAAAGTTTCATGAAGAGACTCTCTAAGCTATTATCAAGTCTTATTTCTATATTTAGCTGTTCTTGAACTTATAGAACTCTAATTATATCATACTAATATGATCTATGTAGTCATCACTATTTATCCATTTTTCTCATCTGATGACTCAATAGATGAATTAAGTGATAAAGATCATGCAGTTCTAAGCAATACATTTGTAATACAGTTCTGAAATCAGTTGTGAATTAATTCTATTTTTTTATTCTAGAAAAGTCTTTGCAGTGGAATGAAGTGCAATTTTGATTGCACAGCATTGTTTTTTTCTTCAAGGGAAATTGGAAATTTCCTTCAGAAGGACTATCTAAGAGAAGGAAAATGTTGAAGACTGAAGGAGTGTTAGCAGCACACTGAAGTGTTAGAGAAAGATACAAGGACGAGACAGATCTAAGGATATTATTACAGATTTGCTGTTGGACTTGAAAAAAGAAAAAGAAGCCAATAATGGTACAAAAATGTTTAGGCTGAGCAAACAAATGGATGAAATTGTCATCAACTAAGATGGGAAAGAATGTAAGGGGAACCAATTCAACATGTTACATTTGAGATGTTGCCTAGATTTTCAAGTAGATGTCCAGAGGAAGCCATTGAATAGTTAAGTCTGGAGTTGAAAAGTCTGGGACTCATGGACACAGAGATGTACTTACTGCTCCAAGACTGGGTAGATCACCGAGGGATTAAGTTTGCAAACAAAATAGAAATAAGAAAAAAGCCCTGGGTCAATCCAACATTAAGAATGTATATTTATGCTATGCATCTTTGTGCATATAGCTCACCATTTCATGTTCATTACTTCTTTTCAAGGAATGTCTTGTGCTTCTTCTTCAGTTGTCAGAGTCCCATCATTTTTGAAAATTGATCTCTTTCTTTCACCCTCCTAACAAGCTGGCACTATTGCCTCCTTACTTTTCAGTTTCATTACTGTCTTGTCACAAATACATCCAGCAGTTAAGAGTGAACATTTGGTTTTTCTCCATCTCTATGTGTGTTAGTTTTGTTCTTACTGCTAAGTTTTAACAGCTTAGATGGGTATTTGGTAAGGCTGAGTAGAAAAGGATCATTGGTATAATCATCCAATAAAATTATTTTATAAAAAGCAGTCAAAATTAGCAAAGGAAAATTATGTTTATCTCCCTGATTTTTCACTTAGAAGAATTAGAATTATTCTATTAAAGTAAGAATACACCTCTGCCTCCTCAGGATGGGAAAACAATTTGTGATACCCCCATAAGTCTGCCCTTGGTGTTTGTAAAGGCTCCATTAACTGAGAACTGTCATCCAGTTGGAAGATCAAAAGTAAAGGAGCAAATTCATATAACTTTAATGCTAAGATTGGAAGTAGGTAGTGTGTTTGCATAATGGTTATACCAAAAATACCAAGGTGAATAAATCTGGAGTTTCAATGTG